>NC_143487.1:15764317-15890500 GCF_027475165.1 Benincasa hispida | reverse complement strand
ATGTTGTTCGAGCATTCGAGTTTGCTGTGTTCAAGCGTTCATGATCAAGGAGCGTGGAGACGAGTCTACAAATGTGTGTAGAGATTTTTCTTCTTGATCATTTATAGTTTCATGCTATAATTTCTGTATTGATTGCATAACCATATGTTTTTTTTACGACTGTAATTGTAATGTTCATACATGATTGTAATTTGGAATGATCTATTCCGCTGCTCATGGAAATCCTCGTGTTCGATTTCCTTCAATTAGTATCAGAGCCAGGTTGTTATGATATTCTAAATTACAAGTATATTTTGAACTTCATTTTACAGTCGTGGTGGGTTTCTGCATTTGTATTTAATCGTTAAGTGCATTTGTGGTTGGAGTTGATGAATGTTTCGGGTTTAATTGCCTTTAGTTAAAGCTTTCTGTAATTATAAAGTGTTAATTTGTAAGGGCCCCTGTATTTTTTTGGGCATAATTAAATTGCAAATCGAGTCTATAATTCAAAGAGTTTGAGTTAGTCGAGTCATTCGTGATAAAGTTTTGAAGCATGAAGATGCGGTTCTCAACGAAGAAGAAGAACAAGTGTTGGTCGTATCGTGTAGCCTAAGATAAATGATTGTTGGGATTTAACTAAGCGACCGTGTAGATTTTTTTATAGGATCATGTAGTGTTTACTAAACGATCGTTTAGTTAATGCTAAGCGATGGGGTAAATTGTTTACTCTATCGCGTAGCATTGGTTGCCTGATCGCGTAGGCGTTGGAGGTAGACAATCGTAGTGGGAGCATGTGGTGCTCATCGTTTAGTAAAAGGCATGCGCTAGACGATCGTGTAGTTAGCAAGCCTCATCGCTTAGTTACTACCTACACGATCGCACGTATGCGATACAGAGGCGCTAGCTAAGCGATCGCTTAGGCGATGGTGCTTTGCAACATTGTAGTCGTTTAGACGATTGCAGAAGGCGGGCGTTGTGCGGAGGGTGCTAAACGATCGCGTACCTCAAGCTCCATCGCTTAGTAAAAGGTACACGATTGTGTAGTATTTGCTAAATGATCATTTAGCTATGGGAGCATTGGTAAGCGATAGAGCAAAGCATTTATTTTATCGTGTAGACGATCGTGGGGAGTTTAGTACACAATGGTTGGAGACGCGATGCTTTGCCTGGGCGGTTCAAGACCCGGTTCACCTGTTTGAACCGGAGACTCCTTGTCTTTGTAATAGTTAGCTGTAATTTTGTGTTTTTAAGGCAATTTTACCCAGTTCATCAACATTTTATTTATTATACATGTGATGTATGGTGCTTATATGCTAAAGTGTTTGACATATAGTTCAAAACCCACCTTAAGTTGTGCAATGATTCATGCATTCATGAAATATAAGATTTATTTTTTGCATGCACGGGTGAGCTTATCATGCATCATCCTTTTATTATAAATGTTATAGGTCTAAGTTCTAAAATGGAAGCATGTTTTTCTTGTTTCATTTCGGTTTTTGTATAAGTGTTATATAAACGAAGTAGAATGAATGGACAATGCATTGAGCATGACACTTAGGCAGTTTATAAGTGTTATAAATGCCTTGTATTTGTTAGCTTAGCATTGTGGTGGTTGTTTCTGTTTATAAGTGTTAAAAAGGAAATAAGATCTAAAATCAATAAGAAAGAGTTGCATGCGGACTTAGAGTGAACTCAAGTTTTTAAAAGGGTTTTAAATTTGGATTGAGATAGACCTAAGTACAAGTGGTTCTAAAGAGTTTAGTAACCTAGATTATTTTTTTTTTTTAAATTGGTTTAATAGGATTAAATTGGTTGGAATAAAAGATTAAATTTGTTGTAAATCTATCTATAAGAGACCTTTTGTCTAAGGCGGGTTCTGGCTAGGCTGGGGTTCTTAAGTTGACGAAAACGTAATACCCCTACCTGGGAACCTACCTGAAAAGGTGAATTAGATAGATTTTCAACAAGCATGCGACAATTTGATCAAAGATTCCGTTAAAGAGTTTAATGGATGATGATCAAAAATTGTTTAACTATCCAAGGTAAATGTTACTCTTGGGCAAACCTAAAAGTCACTTAGTTAAAATCCTTAGCCGTGTTTTTTTCTAAGTAAGCTAAAACCTAGGTTATAAAATACTCAGTGGGAGGAAGAGATGTATCAGATATGTCTATGATTCCACTCACGTTTCTCCCTGTATGTTCACACCATGAGATTCATGCTTGGCCTTCGGATGGTATTTGCATGAGTCAATATCAAGGTGAACGGAGAGAGTGTTTATAGTAAGTGAGCGAAAGGTGTGTGTTAACACGTCCTGTGGTCTTTTTCATTGGTTCACACCGTGAGATCATTTTATACTCCCTCGTGTCGCCTTTGAGTGTCCCCCTTCGGATAGGTTTTGTGCAGTTGGTCAAGATCAAGGTGAACTCCAAAAATGGATAGGGTCGCTTCAGGTTTTGCCCCATTCGGATTAGCCTTTTGGGACGGACCTCTATGGCCTAAAATGGCGAGTTACACTTACGAGGGATTGTTAAGTAAGTTAATGATCTCTTGGCCAAATCAATGATAGTTAGTTGTTATAGAAGCAAGAGTTGTTCTAGTATTAATGACTGGTTGAGATCTTCTCAATTAAGAGGAGGGATAACTGACCTCCCTTTGGCGACTTTTGTCCTAAAGTTGTGAAGTGTCATTGCGAAACTAGATGTCACATGGGGTTCATATTAGTTTTACTAAAACCTTATTGATGTTGTTTTGTTTTACAACGGGTACTTGGTTTAAAACCTAACGTAGGTCAATGTGTTTTTCTTTTCAGCAACTCGTTAGTATTTCCGTTTAAAGCTTTTAAAATGACCGACTACTTACAGTGGAAAGAATCATGTGAAACGTCTATCGTGGCAAACGACCTCGATCCCACTACTCTCCAAAAGTAAGACAAGACAGTAAATATGATTTATTGGTCTTGGAGACATGTCTGGTAAAGAATGATGATTCTGCCTGGTTCCTTGATTCAGGTGCTACCAATCATGTCAGTTCCTCTTACCAAGGATTCAGTTCCTAGCAAACGTTGCCATAGGGAGAGATAAATCTTCGAGTCGACACTAGTGAGGTTGTTTCAGCTATTGTTGTAGGTAGGCTGAAGTTATTTGTTGACAAGAAACGTTATTTGTTACTGGATAATATTTTTGTAGTTCCTCATATTAAGAAGAACTTAATCTCGGTTTCTCGTCTAATTGAACAAGGTTATACCGTCTCCTTTTCTGAGAATAAAGTGTTTATTTTCAGGAATGGAATGGAGATTGGTTATGGTTCAATGAAGAATAACTTATATGTACTAAGGTCGTTAGTCATAAAAGCCTTGTTTAATACTAAAATGTTCAGTATGGCAACAACAGCTAAAAAACCAAAGGTTTCTCCTAAGGAAAACACCCAACTTTGGCATCTTAGGTTAGGTCACATCAACCTCAATAGGATTGAGAAGTTGGTGAAAAGTGGACTTCTTAAGAGTTTAGAAGAAAACTCCTTGTCAGTATGTGAATCATGCTTAGAAGGCAAGATGACCAAACGACCTTTTACTAGAACAGGTTACAGAGCCAAGGAAGCCTTGGAGCTTGTACATTCAGACCTCTGTGGTCCGATGAATGTTAGAGCTCAGGGTGGTTATAAATATTTCATCTCTTTCATAGATGATTATTCAAGGTTCTGGTATCTCTATCTAATACAACGTAAGTCTGAAGCTCTTGACAAGTTCAAGGAGTATAAGACTGAAGTTGAAAATTTGTTAGGTAAGAAGATAAAAACACTACGATCTGATCGTGGTAGAGAGAATATGGATCTCCAATTCTAGAACTATATGATAGAATATGGGATTGCATCCCAACTCTCGGCCTCTAATACACCTCAGCATAATGGTGTATCTGAAAGGAGAAACAGAACCTTGTTGGACATGGTTTGGTCTATGATGAGTTATGCTCATCTTCTAGACTCTTTTTGGGGTTATGCAGTGCAGACTGCATGTTATATCCTGAACAACGTTCCCTCGAAAAGTATTTATGAAACACTTTTTGAGTTATGGAGAGGCCGTAAAGGTAGCTTATGCCACTTCAGAATTTGGGGTTGTCCGACACATGTGCTAGCGACTAACCCGAAGAAGTGGAACCGCGTTCGAAGATTTGCCTCTTTGTTGGCTACCCCAAGGAAATGAGAGGTGGATACTTCTATGATCTAAGTAAGAACAAAGTGTTTGTTTCTACAAATGCTAACATCTTGGAAGAAGACCACATGAGGGATCATAAGCCACGAAGTAAGCTCATTTTGCGTGAGATCTCTAGTGAGACTGAGACTGCTGAGGGTTCAATAAGAGTTGTTGAACAGGCCAACAGATCAACAAGAGTTGTTGAGGTCGGTACATCTAGTCAACCAGCTCAAGAGTTGAGACTGCCTCGACGTAGTCGGAGGGTTATGAACCCACCGGATCGCTACATGGGTTTGACTGAAGCCCAAAACGTCATTACGAATGATGGGGTCGAGGATCCGTTGTCTTTTAAGAAAGCAATGAAAGATGTTGACAAAGATGAATGGGTTAAAGCCATGAACCAGGAAATGGAGTCTATGTACTTCAATAACGTCTGAAAGCTTGTTGATCCACTTAATGGAGTAAGACCTATTGGGTGTAAGTGGATCTATAAGCGAAAGAGAGGTGTAGATAGAAAGGTGCAAACCTTTAAGACTAGACTCATGGCAAAAGGTTATACCTAGGTTGAAGGCGTTGACTATGAGGAAACTTTCTCACCTATTGTCATGCTCAAGTCTATCTGGATTCTCCTGTCAATAACCACATTTTATGATTATGAAATATGGCAAATAGACGTCAAGACTTCCTTTCTTAATGGTAATCTTGAGAAGACCATATATATAACTCAACTAGAGAGGTTCATAGTTCCAGATCAAGAGCAAAGAGTTTGCAAGCTTAATAGGTCCATTTATGGGCTGAAAAAAGCATCTAGATCTTGGAACATCAGATTTGAAACTGCTGTCAAGTCGTTTGGTTTTGATCAGAATGTTGATGAGCCTTGTGTTTACAAGAAGATCATCAACAGCTCAGTAGCTTTCCTGGTACTGTATGTGGATGATATCCTACTCATTAGGAATTATGTGAGGTATTTGACTGACATTAAGAATTGGCTAGCTGCCCAGTTCCAAATGAAAGATTTGGGTGCCACATTTGAGTGAGGCACAATATGTTCTAGGGATCCAGATCATTCAGGATCGCAAGAACAAACGATTAACCCTGTCTCAGACATCGTACATTGATCAAATGTTGATCAGGTACAGGATGCATGATTCCAAAGGGTTTGTTACCCTTCAGGCATGGAATCGTTTTGTCTAAGGATCAATGTCCTAAGACACCTCAAGAGGTTGAGAAGATGAGACGGATTCTCTATGCTTTTGCTGTAGGAAGCTTGATGTATGCAATATTATGTACTAGACCCGACATTTGTTATGCAGTAAGGATTGTCAGTCGATATCAGTCCAATCCAGGATTTGTTCACTGAACGGCGGTCAAGACGATCCTCAAATATCTTCGGAGAACGAGGAACCACATGCTTGTGTATGGAGATAAGAATCTGATTCTTACAGGATACATGGACTCTGACTTTCAGATCGATCGAGATTCTCGCAAATCGACATTGGGGTCAGTGTTTACTCTAAATGGAGGGGTTGTAGTCTGGCGAAGCATCAAGCAAAGATGCATCGCGAACTCCACTATGGAAGTCGAATACGTATCCATTTGTGAAGCAGCTAAGGAGGTTGTTTGGCTGAGGAAGTTCCTTTCAGATTTGGAAGTTGTTCCAAATATGGATTTGCCTATCATACTTTATTGTAATAACAACGGGGCTGTGGCAAATTCGAAGGAGCCTCGAATCATCTCGGGGTAAGCACATAGAATGGAAATATCACATGATCAGAGAATTGTGCATCGTAGTGATGTGATAGTCACGAAGATCGCATCGGAGCACAATATTGTTAATCCCTTTACAAAGACCCTCATGGCTAAAGTGTTCAAGGGTCACCTGGATAGTCTGGGTCTGTGGGACATGCGGCATCTTGTCTAGGGCAAGTGGGAGATGATACTAAGGTATGCCCTAGTTTATTGTCTCCCGAGTCATTAGGACAAGTGAGAGATTGTTGGGATTGGTGTCCTAATTCTCCCAGAGTCTCGTTGTTTTATAAAGATACGCATTGTTTGATGAATAAAATAGTTGTTATTTAATTCTGACATTTATTCATATCCAATAAATAAAGCTCTTTGGTTATCTTATGTGAACTTAAGCATATATATGTGATATACAAGTGAATCATGCCTTAAGTGATAACCTAAATAGGTCTATAGTATAAGGATTAAGGTGGGATACCTGATCCTGGTAACACTACGGATATGACCCGCTTTGTAAAGGTTTGCAAGCGTTGTAAACTACTATAGATGGTAGATCCTGACCATTCATGTGGAGACATACAAACGGGGGTGTCCTATACAAAGAGTTTGTATAAAACCTGAACCACGAGATGACTAGACTCTATATATAACTCCGTTGATACTAGAGACTGACATCTCACCTAAATGACCATAGGTGACACGACCTCAATCCTGAGTGTTTCGAGAACTCTTACCTTTGAGGGCGGTCCTTTGATTAATATGGGTGAGAGTGACCAGATTGCCAACTCAACATGCCTACCTTTTTGGGGACTTGTCTGATCTGGAAGCTGAGAACTCAATCCACAAAATGGAATTCACTCCTTTCCTGAAACAGGGATAAGTAGAAAGATTACTCCCTTAAGGGCTGGTTCCGGGGCTTGAACATAGTGGCCATAGCTTCTCTTTGGAAAAGAGGACTCACTCATAGTAGGACTATGATTTATGTTCATTAGATGGATCAGTGGTACTTAAGAAGTTAGATGTAACTACAGGGGCATAATGGTTATTGGTCCAGCTGTACTTACGAGCGATCTGTGAAGGGTTGTCACACTATTGATTGGTTACGATAGACACATAATATATCTGTGGTAAGAAGAGTTCAGATGTCGATCTTTAGTGAAGTACTTGGCAGTTAACGGATGGTGGATCCTGTGACTAAAGAGTTTAGTCAGTTGTTCACGTACCATTAGAGCTTTAAGCTATAGATCCATAAGGTCCCTTTGGTAGCTCAATGGATTCAGTTGAGGATCAGTTCTTGGTGTTGATTTGAAATGTTCAAATTGACAAGAGGTATTTTGATTATATATGATATAATCGGTATGATGTATGAGATACATCTAGTAGAGGATTAATGTAAATGAGATTTACAAGTACCATGGAATAGAAAAAGAATTATGGTTTATATGTTTCATGAGATGAGATATTGAAACTATAGGTTATAAATATAGTATGATAAGTTGGTTATCATTTATATTTATAATAATATTAATTATTGGATAATTAAATCTTTTTCTAATAACCAATTGAGTGTGAGGTTATTGGTGGTTCATGGTAACCGTGAAATAAAAGAAAAATTGTTTTCCTAATTTTAGTAAGTTTTTGGAAAAAGTTTTGGTAAAAATTGTTGAGATTTTCTCTCGGAAAAACATCTTACGAAAGCTTGTCAAGTAAATACCGATTTACTAAGCGACAACTTATTTTTTAGTAAACAATCGTGTAGTATTTGTAGGCGACAGACACGATACTAAACAATGAGCTAAACAATCGCTTAACTTTTGCCAGGCGATCGCTGAGTGATGTGTGGTTAATGCGATGAAATAATGGTGTAGAATGCGATGGTGGAATATGCGTTGTGCATGCGAGTTTTCTTAGCAAGATCCAAGTATAAATCCTACTAAGTTGCTTGGTAAGCCCAGGGTCGAACACAGTGACTATGGAAACAGTATGAGGTGGAAATTTTCGATTACTTTGTAGTAACAAATAAATCAATGCGTTGGTTGGTATGTTGTTTAAGGTATAGAGTTTATGTGGCGGAATTGAGAAAATGGTTAATAATGCGAAAGATACAATGAGTATGCGGGGGAACGAGTTGAGAAGGTCTTTAGCTAGCACTTCCTGGGATTGCGTTCAATCTATGCGATCGTGTTATACACATGCGACAGCAATTCATTTTCCAATGCAAATGCGATAGCTCCTAGTTTAGGACGCATGCGATGTATGCGATGATGTCTATAGGACTTATTCCTAAGTCTTTATTTCTTGCCTATGCGATGATGAATGATGCACACAGGTACAAGGTGACCACATACAATCATATCCTATCTCTAGGGTGCATGCAATGCATTAATAGCAAACAAAACTTATTCCTAAGTTTCTATCTCTTGATTATGCGGTTCTAATCTGACTCTCCCGAACCTAGATTCTAATCTGACTTTTTCAAGCCTAGATTCTAATCTGACTTTTCCAAACCTAGATTCTATCCTTAGACCACCCTCCCGAGCATCTCTAAAGGACGAATGACGTATATATAATACAAGATGATCGCATAAAGTGAAGATCTCAGGTTATGCTAGCTAAGTGCTTCTCAACCTATTTGACAAGTTAGTTACTCATGCGTAATGTAAAGAGAGTGGACAGATATAAAGATGCAATTTCCATTTTATAAATAAGTTCATAATACAAAATGACAAAGAAAATAAGGATAGAGAGCCTGGTAGCAATGTCTTGCTTCCCAAGGCTTTTACACTGAGTTTTCTCTACACTGTCCAAAAGATGTTCTTACTTCCACAAGAGTCGGCCCTCTGTGTTTTCGACGCTTCCCAACACTCTTCCGAGTTAACCAGGACGATCTCTCGGCGTATTCTCCCTTCACTTGCCTCCGCCTTCTAAGTATGTAATATCTAAGTAAATAGTGAAGGCAAACTCTAAATTATAAATCGCGGAACTGAACTCTCTAAACTCCTTTAACGAAGGTGGCCTTTGGTATTTATAAAACTTCAGGGTGAAGAGCTTTTTCTCTCGAATGATTGCACTGATGGGATGTCATTAATTCTTTGTTTGATGCGCCGAATAATTTTCACCGAAAAGTTGAGTGTACTTGCTATAGTGTGTCGTTAACGACTTGTCAACTAAATTCGGATTCGACCGTCATCAACTTTCTGTCCCATCGTGATTTATTTAACTTTTACTTTTATGTGCAGGCTCTATGCGGCCACCTTCTTGAGCAGATCTTCGCGAACGCATATGATCGCATAGCCTTGCGGTCGTAATCTCGTAATGTGCTCGGACACTAAATTCTTTGAATCGTAATTCCGCCTTGCGCCAATACATTTTTCTGCATAAAATACATAAGTTAGTTGTTTTAATGTGATGGACGCATGCGATCGCAATATTATAAACTTAATGCTTTTGAATACAATTTTATATATTTTTACCATTGCAATCCTTCATTGTTTTATATCTTTGCGCTGTAATAACATGTATTTTTGTCAGTTATCACTGAGTTTTTGCTAAATGATTGGGCATCGACCTATACGATAGGTTTTTGTCTTCTCCCACTTGCCCAATCGTGTACACGATTGTTCATTCCTCCTTCGTCTGCCTCAAACTAACTCCAAACAGAGGCCACCCTCTGGATTCTCACATCGAGAATACCAAGATAACCTTGTTGGTGGTGTCATACTCAAATCGACACCGTCGAGGTTCTGTGGAGGCTGTTCGTACTGTTGGGGAGTTCGTGATCGAGGCGATCGTAGAGTTCCAGTGTGCGGTGTTCATGTTGCGGAGCGGTCGTGTTGTTCGAGTGTTCAAGGTTGCTGTGTTCGTGCGTTCGTGAGCAAGAAGCGTCGAGACGAGTCGACAAACCTTCGTAGTTTTTCTCCTTGTTTCTTGTTGTCTCATGCTATAATTTCTATATTGATTGCATAACTGTATGTTTTGTTTACAACTATAATTTGTAATGTTCATACATGATTGTAATTTGGAATGATCTATTCCACTGCTCATAGAAATCCTCGTGTTCGATTTCCTTCACCACTAACCAAATAACTATCGTCCGTCACATCCGAATTTTTCATATGAGATGGGTCAAATATGTCACTATCTTGGTATACAAAATTTGCTTCCACATTTTTCTCTTTTTTCTTCAGGGATGCTTGATAGAGATCAACTAAGTATTTCGATATGCAATAGGTACATGACCAATGTCCAGTCATTCTGCATCAGAAGCATTTATTTTCAACACTTTTTGAACTCTTATCTTGTGGAGCTTTTCCTTTGTGATCATCATTTTGTGTGGTTCTTTTTAAATCCAAATGATTAGAACGACCACCGTGAAAATAATAATTATTTATTCCTCTGTCACAATCACGACCTTGACCACGACCTTGACCACGATTATTATTAAAATTCACAACATTCACTTCAGGGAATGGTATCGTCCTAGTTGGTCGAGATTCATGATTTTTCATTAATAACTTGTTATTTTGTTCTGCCACGAGCATACATGAAATTAGTTTATAATATTGTTTAAAACCTTTCTCTTGATATTGTTGTTGCAAGAGCATATTCGGGACATGAAATTTTCTCTAACATATCAACATCAGTAATTTTCTCTTTGCATAACAATAGTTTTGAACTGATTTTAAATAATGCAGGGTTGTAATCACTTACTGATTTGAAATCTCGTAACCTCAAGTGCATCCACTCATAACGAGCTTTAGGAAGAATAACTATTTTTTTATGATCATACCTCTCTTTCAAAAATTTTCACAAGATACAGGGATATTTTATTATAAGATACTTCCTTTTCAATCCCTCATGGAGATGATAACGAAGAAAAATCATAGTTTTTATTTTGTTCTGATTGGATTTCGTATTTTCTTCTTTAATAATCTCTCCAAGATTCATGGCATGTAGGTAGATTTTGACATCAAGTACCCATGGCAAATAATTACTGTCGTTAATATCAAGGGCGAAAAATTCTAATTTTGTGAGATTTGTCATGACAACACCATAAAAAAATATTGTATTTATATTAGAAATTTAATAGATATTAAATATGCAAAATAACGTTAAATTTATTAATTATAACGAAGAGGAAAAAACTGACATACCTTTAGAACCTACCTTTAACGAGGAAAACAATAGAAGCTCGTGTTGTTAAAGTGTTGTGAATTTGAGGAGCACAACAACGCAAAATAAGAACACGGATATGACGAAAATATAATATAATAACAATATATAATAAAATAAATAAATATAATATAATATATAAATATATAAAATAAATAAATAATAAAAAGTAAATAAAATAACAAAGAATGTATTTCTCTACTTTCTCCAATCTTTTTGGATTGATCATCCATATGTACATGTCTTTCAAAATCCACCAAATGTCACTATTTATAGGCAGTTTGGCAAGTAGGAGGTGTCACATGGACACTAATAGTGTGTAATTTTGAGACATATGGATAACACATGAGGTAATCACTAAAAGAAATTCGGGCTTTAATGTCGGTTGGAAAAAGTGAAATCGGATGTATAATGTCGGTTTTAAAAAAAATAGATCTTTAATGTCGGTTTTAAGCCGACATTGAAGATGGGCTTTAATGTCGATTTAAAACCGACATTAAAGGTGTAATGTTTTTTTTTCTTATTTTATTAAATAATATATCCCTAATGTCGCCGCTCCTTCTCGATTTCTTTACGCCCAAACCCTATCTTGCTCGTGCCGTCACTCGTCCTTCACCTTTCTTCGCTCGCTGTCGATCTCCTTCACGCCGTCGCTCGCCCGTGTCCGTCGATCTCCTTCTCTTCCGTGAGAGGTGATTATTTAAACCTCTAATCATTTGCAACTCCTTTCATGTTTGAGCAGTGTTATTTGCAACCTCTGAGCAGAGTTGATTATTTAAACCTCTGATCATTTGCAACTCCTTTCATGTTTGAGCAGTGTTGGAATTTTGAGCAGTGTTATTTGCAATCTCTTAGCAGTGTTGGAAATTGAGCAGTGTTTAAGTTCTTTTTTCCTTTCCATATACATTCTTTCACAAAACCATTTACAGGGTAATTCTGAATAATCTTTGATTTCAAATGATAAAAGAAGCAAGTGAAAATTTCGATACAATGTAAACTATATACATGTTTGTAAGCAAATTTCTTTTGAATTCATCGTTTAGCTTGTAAAATGAGTTTATTATGTTGATGAAATTTTGTTCATTTGATTTTGGTTGCTACAATTTTTCAAGGATAGAACCAAAGGGAAGGGGAAATTTTATTAGGAGTGTTAATTACTCAACAGATGATGTATATTTTACTTTTTCTTATATAAATTCGCAATTTCTATAGATTATGTTAATGGCATTAATTTGACTTCTCAATTGTTGTTTGTGATAATGTCTGACTGAATAAAACCCAATAGTTTTAGTAGAGAGAGTGTGAGATTGTTGGATGGTTAGGGTTGATAATTGAAGTCATTTTTAGCTTGCCCACTTGAGGAAATGACATCTCCCAAACTTATAGATTAAGCCCTCTGGTCAAACTAGTAGGATAATTTTGATTCCTTTTGCTAAATGATGGAGAACTCTGATGATATTGAGGCTTGAATTCAACAGACTCTAAATCTTTGTTTGGTTTTTGTGAGTCATTATCAAGTGTGAGCTTCTAGAGATTGAAAGGGCCAAACAAGTAAGAAAGATGAAAGTTTCTTTTTCTTTTTCCTTTTCATAAAACATGGAAAATGAGGTGATGTATTATGCAGCAGTTATCAATGTAGCTCCTAATTGGTATGCCTCTTTTATTTTGCTTAATAGATGTGTGAACTAATTGGATATTGGTTTCACTATCTCGTTTTCTCTATGATTAATTCGCTTGAATTAAAGAGTGCAAACTTTGGATTGTTAGTGAAGTATTTTAGCTTTTGAGTTTGCTTGTTCTATTGCATATTTAGAATTAAACATTTGTTGCTTTCAGTTAGATATTACTTGTATTTTCTGAACACAACTTCTTACTTTATTATTCAGAATAACCCTGAAATTTTGTTTTTTGGCTTTTCTTTTCATCGATAGGAACTGAGTCCTTGATATTGACTCATATAAAATCTAAGGACACGATTTTTTGTGATATTTGTTTTGATTCAATACTTGATTTTGAGTGAAGTTTTTCATTTGTTAGGTTCAAATTTGACGTGTAAGTCTAAATTTTGATTCTTAGGGACTTGGAAAGAAGATAGGAAGATTGCATTGGACGTTTTTTAAGAAGGTTGACAAGTGGAGAAGGTGCACCCAACGTAAAAAGGACTTCATAACAACATTAATAACAAGGACAAGGTAATATTTATAAGATGCTTATCTTAAAAGTCTAGTTGTTCTAAATTTGTTCATGTTGCATATTTTACAATCATAATTTTATGCTTTTAAATTTTCCGTTGTTATTATTTTTTTTTTGGTAGATTAAGTTGCATATTTTACAATCATGGATAAGTCATGGATGAAAATGAATAGAATGTCAGTTGAGTATGGTTTAGGGGTCGAGGTGTTTATTAAAAATGGTCTACAACATTCAAATATACCGAATATCATGAGTTGTCCATGTTTGAAGTGTGTTATGCAAAGACTCTAGATGTGAACAAAATAAGAGAACACTTATTTTTTAATGATACAGATCAAAGTTTTCAGACATGGATTTTTCATAGTGAATCATTACTGATTAAGAGAAACAATGAAAATGTGTCTACTAGTGAAAGAGACGAAGTTGATGAGGATGATGTTGATGTTGATGACACAATTGGAATGTTTGAGGCTGCATACAATAACTATTTTAGTGGAAAATCCGATAATTTTGAAGAATTGTTAGATGATGCGAAGAAACCATTGTACCCAAATTGTAAAACTTTTTTCAAAATATCTACATTAGTAAAGTTATATAATTTAAAAGCTAAATTTGGATGGAGTGATAAGAGTTTCACTGAGTTGTTGGAATTAATTCATGACATATTACCTAGTCCTAATGAAATTCCAACTTCTACTTATAAAGCAAAAAAGATGTTGGGTACTCTTGGAATGAAGTACAAGAAGATTCATGTATGTAGAAATGATTGTTGCTTGTTTAGAAAAGAACTCTCTAATGCAAATGTATGCCCTATTTGTAGTACGTCAAGATGGAAGCTTCAAAAAAATTTAAACGAAAGGGCTAAGAATATCCCAACAAAAGTCGTGTGGTATTTCCCTCCAATTCCAAGATTTGAAAGAATGTTTCGAAGTAAAGAAACAACAAGTTTATTGACATGGCATGCTAAAAAAAAAGAAACATATGGTTTATTAAAACATCCCAAAGATGTCCTATCTAGAAAAAAATAGACAATTTGTGGCCAGAGTTTGGGTCAGAACCTAGAAATCTTCGTCTTGCTCTTTCGACAGATGGGGTAAATCCACATGGAGATCTTAGTAGTAGATATAGTTGTTGGCCAGTGATGTTAGCGACGTACAATCTACCTCCATGGTTGTACATGAAGCAAAATTTTTTGATGTTGACTGCACTAATATCTGGTCCTAAACAACCATAGATCTTTATTTAGCTCCGTTAGTAGATGACTTGAAAAAACTTTGGAAAGATGGGGTAGAATGTTACGATGCATATGAAGAACAACGTATCATGCTTAAAGCCATTTTATTATGGACCATTAATGATTTTCCTGCATATGGTAACTTGTGTGGTTGTACGGTTAAAGAATATCATGCATGTCCAATATTGATGAATATATGTAATGGATTGAAAATATTGATTCTTGTAGTTTGTGGATAAATTCATAGGTGGAAGACATGATCTGTTTATTATTGGAAGCTATATTCATGGTATTGTGATTCTTGTTTATTCATGGAATTAGTACTAATTGATATTTGTGAATGAGAGAAATGATGGCTTTGGTGTAAGCTGTATTCTATGAAAGTCTGGTTCTGGTATTGTTTTGCAAATTTTGGTGGAAAAATTCATAGGTGGAAGACAAATATTGATGAGTATATGTAATGGATTGGAAATATTGATTCTTGTTTGTGGATAAATTCATAGGTGGAAGACAAATATTGATGGGCTTGCCATTCAAATTTTTTTATACTTTTTAATATAAAACAATGACGGACATTTCCTGACCCAACACGAGACATATAATGTTGTTTTTAACTTATTTGACCAAAAAAATGGATTCGGCTACGGAATTTAAAAAAAACGAACAGATTTGAGCTTCAATGTTAGTTAAGAATTTAAAAAAAAAAAAAAAAAAAAAAAAGCCAACCGATATTAAAGACCTTTAATGTCAATTGCAACTGACATTAGAGACCTTCAATGTTGAGACTTTTAATGTCGGTTGCAACCGACATTGAAGGCTATAATATTGGTGTTATTGAGCCCTTTAATGTCGGTTTTAAACCGACATTAAAGGCCTTTAATAACACTATCTTTAATGTTGGTTGCCAACTGATATTAAAGCCCTTTAATGTCGGTTTAAAACCGACACTAAAGCCCGAATTTCTTCTAGTGAATGGATAAGTGACACATGACCAATGAATACTAATAATGGACATCTACATTAGATCTAATTTAATATATTTATAATACTCCCCCTTAGATATCCATTATATATGAAATATGCCTCGATAAAACCTTACTAGGAAAAAACCCACTGGAAAAAAAATCCTTTGTTTTCTCATTCAAATCTTCTTTTGATTCTTACTTTTATTTATGAGGCCAACATTTTTTTGGAATTAAGAAAGACTTTCCTTACTTGTGTATATTTTGAAAAGAAAACAGTTTTGGAAATTTCATAAACACGAGAATAGGGTTGGCAATGGGACGGGGGTAAGGATGGGGAAAAATACCCAAAAAATAGAAAAGTTTATATAATTATGTAATTAGATCTATTTATTTAGGTTATATGTGTAGAAAGACCTTAATTATTTTGTTTCTATTTAAGAGGTTTAAGTTTTTTTTTTTTTTTTTTTAAATGGGTATTCTTGTAAGTGTTATTAACCATTTAAATGAAAAGTTTGGTAAATATTTACTATTTGGTTAAAAAAATCAATAGAATTTATTAAATTAAATTAAAGTAAAATTTCACAGATAGAAAAAATGTTAAACTATCTACAGAAATAGCAAAAAAAAAAAAAAAAAAACACTAATGGAGACTGATAGACTTATCTGCGTCTATCAACGATAGACTTCTATCAATTTCGATCATTGATTAGACACTGATAAACTTCTATCAGCCTCTATAAAATAATATTAAAATTTTGTTATTTTGTGTAAATAGTTTCCTTTATTTTTCTATTTTTGAAAATCTTTCAAAATTAAATTTAGAAAAAAAAATTATTCAAAGAATAATTTTTAATTCCCTAAATTCCTTGCGACAATTCTCACTTGTTAAGGATCCCACATGGTAAAAGTAGACAGATCTCACAATTGTAATCTTTATAAGATAACTTAGTTATTCTTCCCATGCAAATCTGTTGTGAGTTAGAACCTTATATTTATGAGAGCCATAAAGTTGACATTCAATTTTAAAAAATTGAGATATAATTTAATAACAGTAAATCCAAGAGACACTATCTTGAAGGACATGTGAGGATTTTACAGTGAAAAATGAAGAGATTTTACCATAAGATTCATGAGATGAAACCCTATATATGTTTATGATCTAATATGACCCTAATGCCAGGTGGTTACATTCTTGTTCTCGTCCCTACCCTGTCTCGTGAATTAGAATGCCTTGTATGTGATATTTGGCACTCCAAATAACTAAGTTGTATATGCAATTATGTTATTTATAAGTTTGGCCCTTGATTTAGAGGGATGCGCTATATATAAACTCTTTAACCTTAGAGACGCTTCTGCATTCTATATTATTTGATATTTCTCTCTAACAATACACCCTTTGCCCAAGACGTTGTTAACAACTGTTGGTGAACCATGTAAGTCTCTATGTCAATTTTTACTGTTTACATTTTATCGTGTTCTTTATTTATCGATTTCATAACTGTTGGTGAAAAACTTTAATTACATGAAAAATTAAATCTTTCATGGGTTTTTAGAATCGTATATTTCTTAATTCAATGAAGGGAAAACTCTTTATATGCATTCACCTCTAGTTTTGGGTTTGGGCCTTAAGGGGTACCCATGTTTTGGAGGGGGTAAGGAGATAGACAAATGTGGTATGATGGTTATCCCACACGCACACTGTCGTCCGTTCGGTCGTATGCAGCACACGTGTGTTCATTCGACTCATTCATTCCTTTCTTCTTTCTTCACATTTCCAAGCATTATCTATTTTAGAGGGGTGTCAGAATTTCAGTGTAGTTCCGACCAAGACAGTGTTTTTTTTGGGTTGTTGTTTTATCTTGAGGATGGCTTGGTCTCATTCCGAATTGCTCACAAAGGGCAGAGTCATGAAACGTCTTAAAGAGAGCGAGATCTGCGACTCAACCTACTTTAACCGGTTGTTCGTTTTGCAGGTTTTGTTTTCGACGGCCGCCATTCAAGCTATTCATTTGTTGTCCTTTTCTATTCGCCAGGGGAGTCGTTTCCAACAATAACACCTAATATATACCAAAGGCATTTTTCTCACGAGAATTAGTTCTCTTTCAAGTGGTCCAAGAAGGAAGAAGTTTGTTTCCAAAGAATGTTATCAACACAAGTTGAAGTGAAACAGCAGCCATTTGAAAATTAACACAAAAAGTGGAAATTAACTTTGTATGTGTATATAATTAACCACCAAAAAATTCATAAGACAAAAAAACACTTCAAATCAACTTCACATTGTCCATAAATTGCAAAGACAGATTTCTATTTTAGGAAGAATAAAGCTTTGGCCTAATTCACCCATGGTTGTATATTTTTTTAAAAGCCCTAATAATAATATATTCCAAAACTCTCTCCTCTTTATCTTTTTCTCAAATCTCATCCCTCTTTGCCCTTTCCCCTTCCCCCATCTGGCCTTCCTTTAAACCCTAATAATTCCAAACTCTCACCTTTTTTATGCTCAACACTTAATATTTAACCTAATCTCTATTTTTATATATATCTTTCTTCTTTTCACCCCTTATTATTGCCTTTGCATATAGCACATGTGAGGAGAATATTCCCCAAATGCCTCTCCTCTCATTGCTTTTCAACTTTGAATCTTTATAAAGCAAAATGATGGGTGGCACCTAAATTAGGAAGGCAAGTTTTTTCTCTTCACTGACACGAAAAAAACGGTATCATAAGATGCAAAATCTAGACACGGCGAATAACAACTAATAAACATTATCATTTGATTATTAATTATTTGAATTTTGAAATAACAGTACATATCATTAATAGAAAACAACATTGATATTTTTTCGTTCATATTTAGTCATGAACAAACCCTAGTTAAATCCAGATATATCCACGTACAAAAAGACAAAAATTTACAATATAACTATTTCAGTTCAGAAGTCGTTGTCTTCTTTTTCTTAATAACTTTTCTTCTACTTTCTTCACTTTGTTCTCAAGTACGAACAATAATTAGATTGAGACGTGTCGAAAAAGGGTTCAACCATTTTCTATTTATTCTTTTATACTTCTCTTGGGTCTACAAAGAGAGTTCTATTAGGTGGGGCATTTGTCCATTCCAATATATGATGATCATGATCATGATCATTATCATTACTAATATTATTATTTCTCAAGGACTTTATGCACCAAAAATCTTCATAACATGATAGCAATTTCCAATGAGGAATCTCCATTTTCAGCTCATCATCTTCATCACCACCAATCTCTGTAACAATAGCTTTACAACTATCCCTTGAATTATTCTTCAATGCCACATTATGCACAAATTTGCACAAAGCTCCAACCAATCTCTCAGAAAAAGGGCCTTCATGGTGCAATCCATAAACAAAATAAAACCCAAATGGCTTGAAAAAATCAGGCACCAAAACAAGCTTAAAGCAAGGCAAAATTTTATCCATAATTTTTAAACTCTTTGTGTAAATAAGCCATGGAAATGGTGCTTTTCCTAGCCTTAGCTTGAAAACTTCCCCACTATTCCATAGACTTGCAATGGCCCAGCTGCTCGTTGTAATCTGCCTGTTTCCGCCGACAGCGGTCGACGGCGACAACCATGGCGGTTGTTTGAAATTTGCCATCCATGTCCCTAAGCTCAGCTTGTTTTTCAATATGCTTTTTATGTCTTTGGGGAAGAACTCTGTTGAGGCCATGTGTTTTTTGTATATTGCTTCTGCTTCTTCTATTTTTAGCTTTTGAATGTTGATTTCTGATGAATTGATATTGTATGGACGATTTCTTACTGGGTCTACTAAGATTCTTCCTGTTCTAAACTTTATGTACCTGTTGGGAAAAAATGTTTAAAGAAATTTCTGATATGACCGTAAACTTTCGAGTTTTATCATTATGCATGAGTTGTATATGAATCATATGTTAATTTTAAAATGTGATCTTGTTAATTAAATAAAAAAAATGGCATTTCATACTACGAAGATAAGAGACATTATTTGAAACGATTAAAATCACTTTTATGATGCTTCAAACTAACATCAAAGCATTATTTTGGAAATGATTTTAAATTTGAAAAATAAAAAAATTTGAAATTTGAAACCCATTTAAAAAATCACTCTCGAAGTTTATCTTGACCCGTAAAATTTAAATTTTATATCTAAGTATGATTCTCCTACTAGCCAACCCAAAAAAGACTAATTAGACATAAAATTGACTTTTTTAGTACATTGAGAGTAAAGAGATTTGACCCATGGACCTCACAGTCACTAACTCACTTATATGATAGTTGAATTATACTCGTTTTAAGATAGAATTAATATCTAATCCGAGCATAATACATCAAGTAAATGATATTAATTATCATTTCAAAGATCATGATTCGATCTCCCACTCTTCCAACTCGTAATTGTTAACTTTAAAACAATTATAATAAAGTAATAATGAAAAATGGAAAATACCTTAAATTATTGATGAAGAGATTAAGAGAGGCATGATTATCTTTCTCAGTGGCCATGCAACAGTAATCAACATCATTAGAAACAAACCAATCTTCCAAACGACGGACGAGGCCGGAGCCAATCCCACGGCGGGGATACGGTGGCGCCACTCTCAAGCCAAGAATGTAGCCCACTTTAACCACCAAACCGGGCGGTGGCGGTTTATGAGCAGTCAAAAAAACCGCTTTTATAGAGCCTTGAATAACACCAACCACTTCCTTGTCCCACTCAGCAACCTAAATAATACCAAAAAAAAAAAAAAAAAAAAAATTAACTCACAAATTAACAATTAATTAAGCTAATAAAAAACATAATTAAATTAGATTACCAGCATTTTATACATGGGACTATTACGTATTCTACAAATGGGGTCACCCAAATTGTCAGTGAAGAGAAAGACACGTTTTGATTGGCCAATTTGACATCTTCGTTCAAGGTCTATAACTTGAGCTTTATCTGATAATTGACTTTCTTCGTAGCATCGAATAACAAACCCCATTAAATTAAAAAAACATATAAGATAAATTATAAGATAAAGTTTTAGAATGAACTTATGATTAAAAATGAGAGGGGGAATTTTATTTATATATAATAAGGTGGGGGAGAGAAGGAAGGGTTTATATTGTAAATATGTATTGAATATCAACATCAATATGGTAGGATAAATTTTGAAAGGGGTGTGTTTAATACGAGACAAAAAGTGATTAATGATAGAACGTGTTCCTTGTCTTTGGTTTACCCTTTATTAACTTTTCTTTTACTTATTATAGGCAGACCATGTTAGGATAACCATATGCCCTCACAAAATTCTCTCCCTCTTGTTTATTCGTTTAAGTTCTAAATACTACTTTCATTCCCGAGAATTTAGTTTATGTGCTTTTAAAATATTCAATTTAGTCTATCTACTTTTAAATTTTAAACTCTGTATGTTGAAAATAACCATTTTGGTCTGTACTTGTAAAATTTTGAAAAAAAGAGCTACAAATGAAGATTGATGGACCAAGATCGTTATTTTTCTAAAGTACTGTTGAGAATTTCATATTGAGAAAATCAAGAAACTTCACACTTTTTAATAGTGTTGAGGATTCCAATGTTGGGGATTCTACATTGGAAAAGTCAAGAGATTATCTCACACTCTTAAGATAGATTGTCTACTTCTCATATTACCAAATGGTTTGAGATGAAATCTCATGATATCTAATATGCTACCAGAGTCTAGAAAGCCTAAACGAGTATTCGGCCCAATAGAAAAAAGTTGAGATCCGATCAAGAATGGTGAACCCAAAAGATATAGGGTAATTGGAATATGTAGGTACGATTTAGGTTTCATTTGGAAAAATGTCAAAACTGAAAAATAATAAGATTTTTGGCAAATCACGTGTAGATCACATGTGGGATATTTTCTGAATTCTTGTTTTGTCTTTAATGGAGTTGCTGGTTTTGTGGTTCATGTTCTTATAAATACACAGTAATTATTGGAGTTGAGGTAAAAATGTAGTTATTGATACAGTGTAATTGCTGAGATATTAGATTTTAAACATATTGTTTCAATAATAATTAAAATAAATAAATAAATAAATGAACCCTAGATTGTAAAACTGTGAGTTATCATATTTCCATTTAAATATATAATTTTTTCTGATTTTTCTCACTAAATATCTATTTGGTATATATCTTTTTTCTATATATTTGATTTTATCTAACTACGTTTCTATTTCTTTAATTATTTGCCACAAGATTCAATTTTATCTAAATCTTTTTTCATTTGTTACATTTAACTATTTTCATTTTTTTTTCTAGTCATTCGTTTACCTACTTATCATGTTTTATTCTTTTTTTTCATTTGTTTATTCATATTGTTATTAGATTCAATTTTTCCAATTTTTTTTTATAGTTTTTAGTGTATATTTTTATCTCATTTTATCTCATATTATATTATTATACAATTGATAAGGTTTTGAAATACATTTGTAGTTATTTTACATTTTATTATCTAAATATCATGCGTTGGTTAATAACACATAAGTAAGATTGAATTTACACATTTGTTTTTTCTTCTTCTTAATTTCAATTTTTTTCATCCTCATCTTTTGATTTTACTTCCATCGATCCATCGATTTTCCTTTTTTCCTCTTCATCTGTCTTTGTATGAAGATTCAATCTTCTTCTTCTTTCTTATTATAACCAGCTTTCTTCATTTTTCGACAAAAGAAGATGAAATCTTCTTCATCGGAGAGAATGAGTTAGACACTACAATAAATTAGAACTTCTGCAGCTGCGATGGACATGGAGAATCGAAGTCATGATTTTCATTGGTAATTGACTACTTTCTAATATATATGTGAATCTTGCATATTTGTACCATAATTCAGTATAAAGAGATTCTTTTCCCAAACCTTCTGAGCACATTATTATTAAATTTGGTTTATTTAATCTTTTTCAATTAGTTTAGCTTTTTGCTACCAGATTTAGTTTTATCTACATTTTTTTTTTCATTAGTTTAAACATATTGCTATCAGATTCAAAATGTAATATAAAGTTAAACGTATTTCCAATTTTCCTTCGATAGGCTCTAGAAATTAACTAATATACATTACACATACATTGAAATTATAACAGGAATTATAAGATTAACTAATCTATATTTACACATACAATTTAATCGTAATATGAAGTTATACCATTTTAAGTATCATTTTTAATGTTTCCTAATTTAAATTCTATTTAAATCTATCTTTTGTTATCATAATCTATTTTATTAAAAGCTAAACTATTTTAAATCTAAATCTATATAACAGGAATTATAAGATTAACTTCTATTTAAATCTATCTTTTGTTATCATAATCTATTTTAAAGATTTATTAAAAGTATATCTAAATTAAATTTAGACATTTAAAAATACGAAAGTTAGGATGAAACGAAATTTAAAATAAAAAAACGATGAAAATGATATTTTAGTCAACATTTTGAAATTACAGGGACGAAATTAATCGAAAATCAATGGAAAGTAATATTTTTTAAACCTAATTAAACCAATAAATTATGAAAGAATGGAATTGGAAAAGAGACCAAGATTGAGTCGGCAGGGAGAGAATATATAAATGGTGTAATACAAAGACATAATGAGTACTTTTTTTCGTTACTACCTTTTGAAAAATGAGGAAAACTAGAAATTCTTACCTTAAAAAACTCCATATATACAAAGGGGAAAAAACAGATTAATGACAAAAAGTTTCCAATTTCAAGGCAATCAATATTATCATTATTATTTTTTTGCAAGGATTGATTGATTCACATTGCAATGGAAAAGGAAGGGCTTTAGTGCAAAATGGGTTTAAATTAATGGTTAATTTGGGGTGGTCCATTTCTTCCATAATTTCTTAGCTTTTAAATGAACATTTATGAGATATAAATTTAGACATTGGCTTAGAGAGTGAAAGAGATTTGGTAGTTAATGAAGGCCATATGCTTAATTGCATTTTTAGTCCCTATATTTTAAGTCTAATTTCTATTCAGACTTTGAGTTTGATTTCAATTTAATCTCACAGTTTTAAAATATTATATTTTTACTACTTAGGTTTTGAGTTTTGTTTGATTTGATCTCTAAAGTTTCAAGATTTACACGTTTAACCTCAAGCTTTCACTAAATGCTCACTTTCAATTTTGAAGATAATGTTTATTAGTTAAACTTAAAATAATTATGAAGTGAAATTTTAAACTTGATGAAAAATAAAGTAAAGCTTATTCAATTTAAATTATTTTTAATTAATTAACAGATATCAATACTAAAGACGAAAGTGAATATTTAACGAAAATCGAAGCTAAAAATGTAAGTTTGAAATCTAGAGACCAAATTGAAACAAAATTTGCGCCTCAAATAAAATTGTAATATTTTGAAACCTAAACTAAGGTCACGTTTACTAATCTATAATGAAAATTGTTGTAAGTTTACATTCATGTATCAATTGTAATGAGTCTCAATCGCAACAGAAATTAGATATTTTTAATTGTGTTTAGCACACATTAATGAAATCATAATAAAAACATCCACAAGTATTGTTTGCTTTCATAGGAAAACGTAATGAAAAAAGGGTAAATGATGAAAAGTTAGTAACAAGAGGGCATGGATCTCATGTAATAATCAAATGTAATTGGATTGATGAACTTCCGCTCTACAATAAGATAACGTTTGTTGGTTACAGATTTCATTGCGATTAAAAACACTAGTAAACAACAAACATAATAAAATGGAGTCAACTTTATAGATAACCTGATGGACTACATTTAAAAGAAAGTAAATATACTCTAAATTGTAATTAAATTCAAAACTTAAAAACTAAAAGGGCAAGATTTTACAACTTTCGATAAAATGAAAACCATATCCAAAATTTAAGAAAAAAAATATATATATTTATTTTCTTTTTTTTAGTTCCACTACCTAAGGAACTATTTTTTTTAAAAAAATGTATTTAGTGGAAAAATGATCTTAGGGGACCCTCTTTCACACCATGTCTTTGGCAAACGTGTGGTAGTGAATGATAAGAAAGCCAATAGGTGTGCAATAATATGCCTATAAGAACTTTATGTCAATTGCAATTTTCCCCTTAGTACATTGGGAATTTAATTTGATGACATGATTTTTCAAGTGTCAATCAAGTGTGGCCTCTTGATTTGAATATCATCCTAACTAAGGAATTATTCAAGGAGGTCGGTGCAATATAGTTAATCGTATTATATTGTTAGAGACAGAAACGAAGTTAAAAATTAAAATTTTATCATATGTTCAATAGTTTAAAAGATAACAAGCTGCATTGAATAAATTTTTCTATTTAAATCTTTCGGCTTTATTTTTGGGGGAGGAAGAGGGAGAAACAAAAGCACCAAATTAAGTGAACGGAATCAATTTTGAATCGTATAGTACATGAGTAGTTAAAACATAATTTTGCTTTCAGTAATTTATGTTATATTCTATTTTAGTTTATGTACTTTCAGTAATTTACTCCTTCAAACTTATTTTTTTTAAAATTGAACCTTTAACATTGAAGTTGATAGTACGAACACTATATTAGTTGAGCTATTTTCATTTTGGTAAATAATTTTCCAATTTAAAATTTTAGAAACTTGTTTAAAAACATAATTTAAGAGAAGATTTACACTAGGAAAGATATTACAATAGTTCAAACATGGAGAGGAAGTAAAGCAACTAAAGCATTGACCTTTGATAGGATATTATTCTCTATTACAACTTTTAAGAGAGGTTATTAATGATGTAATGAGTTAAACCATATTCGAGTAAATGAATCTTAAAAGAGAGAGGATCGAAAAGAGAAAGGAGTGTACAATGTGTCGAGCGATAGTTTTGGCTGGATGAATGATTGATGTGGGGATTGTAATAAGGTATTTTTAGGCATAAGGTGGTGAAAAATGGCAGCCTGGCATTTTTTTTTTCTCTAATATTTCCAAATGATTTATATGGACCACTCCCCTTCCCTCTCCCTATATGTTTTTAGAAAAATTGACCTATAAAGAATCCAACCCTAATAACCCTTTTCTCTTCCTTCATATTTCACTATCATTATTATTATTATTCTTTTTTTTTTCTAAGTGAAGAGAACCATTTTTTCTACGTCCATTGGCCCTCTCCAACATGGAGATAACTTTTTTTTCTTTTTTCTTTTTTTTAAATATTGCTAAAATTATGATAGTTTTAGACCAAGTTAAATGTCTTTAAAACACAATTTCATGATTATAGCGATTTTGTTTCATAAGTGAAATTATATCTTATTTTTGTAACTTTTTTCTAAAAAAGAGATTGTTCCATTAATAATTTGTTGGTTTAATGTACATTGAAAAGAAGTCTAACTTCATTGATGGTCGAATCATCCTTTTTATTTATTTATTTTTTTTTTTTTCAATTTCATGTTATTAAACATCATGTCCTAGTGATATATATCTTATTGATTTAAATATATGAAATCTTCTTATAAATTTCAATCAAACTATTAAAAGAAGAGTAATGCTTTCCTATCCTTTACCCACAAAGAAAAAATTTAAAAATTATTTTTTTAAAAATAAAAAGTAGTATATGACACATGGGTGGTAGTTGGACTGCATGTGAGTTTTTTCAAATATATTACTGATGATGATGATTAATCTTTTGATATCTAGAAATATTTTTACAAGCATTTTCTCTAGATGTCTTGCATATTCCAATCTTCTTTATGATGTTTTTTTTTTTTTCTAAAAAAATATTATTTACATTTTATTTTTCTAAAAATCATAGCAAGTTATATTTGATTAGGTTAAATTATCTCTATTATATTAAAAGGGGTAAAATGAGGAGAATTAACTCCCCATTTTGCCCTTACTTTTTTTTAGAATTTCCATTTTACCTTTCCCCCTTTTTTTTTCTAAAATTCATCTACACATAACTGTTTTTCTAAATAATCTCATGAAATTAGTTTGTTTCACTATAATTTCTTGGTAAAAAGTTTGTTGAATTTATGAAGGATTAGTGGTCTTTTAATTTAGTTTCATAATTTCATTGCAATTTTAGTTTTTCATATTCATTCCAAGGTATTTGGATAGTCGAAATTGCCTACAATTTTTATGAGAAGTGGTCAAATTTTATCGAATGAAGTTTGCTTAGAAAAGAAACTTTTGATTTATTTTCAATTTGGGGAATTTGTTTGAATTGAGGATCTTCGTAGACTTGATTTTTGTTTCTTTTTTGCATAAATTAATATTGAACAAATCACTTCAAATCGTATTCTAAAGATAGTTGGATTTTTTATTTGATTGGTTTTACAAAAATAAATGATGGAGAATGAAGTTTGCTTAAAAGTGATGTTGGATTTGTGTGTGTGTGTGTTTTTTTTTTTTTTTTTTTTTTGTAAAATTAAATGTTGAACAAATCACTTGAATTTGTATTTTAAAAATTAGGTTAGTTTGGGGTTTTAATTTGACTGCTTTTACCAACGTAGATGATAGAGAATGAATTTTGTTTAAAAAGTGATTTTGGATTTGTATTTTTTTTTCCGAATTAAATAGTGAACAACTAGCTTCAAAGTATGTTCTAACATTAAGCTAGGTTGATATTTTATTTATTGAAAAGATAGATTTTTAATAAAATTGTTTGTTTTTTTTTATTAAATGTTGATAAATTTTTTTTTTAAATCTTCGATATATTTATAAGTGATTTTACTAGACAAATCTCTCGCTCTTTCCTTTTATACCTTGACTTTTCTTTTTTATTCATTCACCATAGTAATTTCTACATTTCTATTTTGTATCTTGGTTTGTAGATGTATGAACCTCTAACATTGATGTTTATGCAATCCCCAAACTTCTCTCTAATCCCTCAAAAGGTACAATCGTTTCTTTTTTGCATTTATATACATAAAAGATATTTAAACGTGTCCAAAATAATACTAACCAATGATTCTATTTTTTCTTTTTCTTTTTTTGAGATGAGTGGTTGAGAGGAGGGAGAAAATTATGGGATGGAAAAAAAATAGAGAGAAATGAAGGGAGTGGCAAATAGAGAGATTTGAGAAAATTCAAGAATAGTGAGAAATGGATGGAGAAATTGATAAAAATACGAGAGTTTAAAAATTCATTTAATTTTATTTCTAATTTTAAAAGCATAATCAATCATTTATCTGTCTTCCTCCTCCATTTCCATAATCTCAAAATAGTAGGGTATTTATTTATGGCTATGGATATAACAGTATTTGAGAAGATAAGGGAAAAAGAAGATGACAGAGTAAACTAGCATGCAACGGAAGAAATCAAAATCAATAAGCACTCTAATTACACTTAATTTGAGTTTAAAACATGCTTTTCAAAACTATTTCACAAGAGGGTTTGAATAACATAATACCTTTGATAAATCTTCCACAATTCCAGCGGAATATCACGAATTGGTGCTTCAAAACTTCAAACCACCACAAAGATCTTCTCTACTAATCTCTAGCAAGGATTGTGTGGTGGAATCACTAAATTGAGTTGATTTAGAAGGACTTGAGAAAGATGTTGGGGTTGATGCCCTAAACTCTTGTCGGGTCCTGTAGTTTGTAAACACATGTATTGAACAAACGCTTGTAATGTAATAATATGAGATATTTTCTTCACTGTTATCTATGAAACATGAGATGTTTTATTTGCTTTACCACAAACCAATAAACTAAGATCCCTGGTTGTCGTTGTAACGTAAGCATGTATGGGAAGACATACAAGTGGATCATGCCTTAAGTGATAACTAAAATGGTCTGTAGTATATGGATATAGGAGGGAAACCTTATCTTGGTGAAACTACGGATGCAACCCACTTTGTAGATAATTATAAATGTTATGACGTTCTACAGATGGTCTGATCTTGATCATTTATATGGAGACATGCGAGTGGAGGTGTCCTATACAAAGGAGTTTGTATAAGACTGAACCACGAAGTGTATAGTCTTGTTATATAACGTCGTTCATGACAGAGACTTCACTTCACTAAGATGATCATAGGTAACATGACCTTAATCCTGAGTGAATTGGGAACTCCTACCTTTGAGGACAGTTCTTTGATTTGCATGGGTGCGAGTGGCCAGATTGCCAACTCAAACCTACCACTTTGGAGATTGTCTGATTGAGGAGTTGGGAACTCAACTATACAAGATGGAATTCACTCCTTCCCCAAAGCAGGGGTAAGTAGATAGATTGCTTCCTTAAGGACTGATTCCGAGGCTTGAACGATACGGCGCCATACACCTTCTCATGGCTCGAGAGGTGTCTATTCATAGTAGGACTATGATATATTCTTCATTAGAAGGATCAGTGGAACTTAAGGAGTTAGATGTAACTATAGGGGCAAAATGGTAAATTGGCCCAGTTGTACTTATGAGCATCTGTGATACGTTATCGTACTGTTGACTGGTTATATCCGATGGACACAGAAATATATCTATAGTGAGAAGAGTGCAACTGTCAGTCATTAGTGAAGTGCCTGACAGTTAACGGATGGTGGATCTCGTGGCTAAAGAGTTTAGTCAGCTATTCCCGTACCGTTGAAGCTTTGAGCTACAGGTCCATAAGATTCCCTTGGTAGCTCAATGGATTCAAGTTGAGAATTAGTTTTTGAATCAGTTTAAAGTGTTCAAATTGACAAGAGGGAGTTTGATTATATATGATATGATTAAACCGGTTCAATTATATATGATATAGTTGACATGATGTATGAGATACATTAATTGGAGAAAAATGATATAAATGTGATTTATATCAAGTAAAGGAGAAAAGAACTATGGTTTCAAACTATAGGTTATAAATATAATATGATAAGTTAGTTATTATATTTATTTATAATTAAACAATTATGAGATAATTGTTGGTGGTTTTCTCCATAACCGTGCGTGAAAGTAGGAGGTTGTATTCAATTATCATAACTGAAAGGATAAAATGAAAATTGTTTTCATTTTTGAAGAGTCGTAGTATCGCTTCATTGGTTGTACACTGCCTCGTTTAGCTCACGAGAACCTACACTATAGCTTCAAGTGTTAACTAAACAATCGTGTACACACACATTTGTCTAAACGGTCGTATAGCTTTTACTAAGCGATTGTGCGCCTGAGCGAGATCACTAAACGATCAACTTGATTTACTAAACGATTGTATACCTTTTTCTAAACGATCAAGCATAAGTCTATACGATAGACACAAACCTCTCCCATTTGCTTGGTCGTTAAGTGCGATCGTTCTTTCCTTCTTCCCTCTACAAAATCCAACAGAGCCCACACCTCCTAGATTCTTACTCTGAGAATAGGAAGGTCATTGAATGGTGGTGTCCCAGTTGCTGCCAGTTCGTG
This sequence comes from Benincasa hispida, assembly GCF_027475165.1. Classification (NCBI taxonomy): domain Eukaryota; kingdom Viridiplantae; phylum Streptophyta; class Magnoliopsida; order Cucurbitales; family Cucurbitaceae; genus Benincasa; species Benincasa hispida. The sequence continues at coordinate 15,860,670 of NC_143487.1, read as the reverse complement.
GATAAGACTGTTCGTTTGTTAGGCGACAGCTAAAGATTTGGGTTGACAATTGCAGCGATAGCGAGAGGTGCTGGTCCCAGTTCTTGACGAGAGCGAGAGAAAGAAAGAAAGAAGAAGAGTTCTTCAAAGGTGAGCCTCTCGTTCCTTTGTATTTATTTGTTGAAAACATGTCATAATTTGTTCTGAAATGCATAACTTGTTTGTATGTTTGTGAATACTTGTTTTCTATTACAATGAATTTGGAACGATCTTGCTTTTACTCATAGGTCGTCTTTGATAAGAGTTCCTTCATAAGGTATTTTGAGGGCATCTAATTCTGTAGAGTTTTGGAAAGAACTCTGAATGCATGGCCCATAATTTAGCCTAAACCTTCAATTTATAAAGCCTTTATCATGCAACCAATATGCTTGCATGAAGGTCACTCCTACTTCATGAAATTAATGAAGATTGAGTGGAATTAGGTGATTAAGGTGCTTTACACCTTAGTAGAATTTTCCAACATTTGGAAATTCCTTTTTATTTTCTAATTCAATTCAAAAATTGATTTCAAAAATCAATAATCTGAATAAACTAAATTATTTGTTTATTAGTTTTTTTTACAAAAATTAATTCAATCAATTAATTTTTAGATAAAACTAATATATATTAGTTAATTAAACTATTTAATTAATTTTTTAATTTAATATATAATATTAAATTAATAAAAAACCAATTTCACTACAATGAATTTAATTTCATGTAATTAATATTTAAATCACAATTTAAACATTAATTGATTCTCTAATTTTGTTTAATTTCGATAAAATTAAACATTTCAATTGTATCGAATATAATTAATAGAAACCCTAATTGAATTTGAACATTTCAAATTCTAAACCATAATTTCAAATCTCATCAAAATTACTCAATTTACTAATCCAATTTACGAGCTAGTAGAGGGACCTTATGAACCTACAGGTCATGAGCTCCAACGATTTATAATTAATCGGTTAAACTATTTAAGCTGAATTAATCATTATTCGTTAACTATCAAGACATACCACTATAGCTCGATAGTTGCACTCTCCTCACTATAGATGTATTTCTGTCCATTTTAATCATAATCGGTAAGTCGATCCTGTTGGGGATGATGCTTAAAGTCCCGTGTCCTGTAGTTTGTAAACACAGTTTGTACGAACGCTTGTGATGTATAATATAACGCTTGTGATGTATAATATATGATATTTTCTTCACTATTTGATTTTGCACATTGGATGTTTTAATTGCTTTACCACAAACCAATAAACTAAAATCCCTGATTGTCATTATGTAACTTAAGCATGTATATGGTGATATACAAGTGGATCATGTCTTAAGTGACAACCAAAATGGTTTGTAGTATATGGATATAGGAGGGAAACCTTATCCTGGTAACACTACGGATGCGGTCCGCTTTGTGGAATAGTTACAAGTGTTGTGACTTGCTACAGATGGTCTAATCCTGATCATTCGTGTGGGGACATGTGAGGGGGAGCGTCCTATACAAAAAGTTTGTATAAGACCTGACCACGAACTGTTAACGTCTTGTTATATAACATCGTTCATGATAGAGACTTCATTTCACTAGGATGACCATAGGTAACATGACCTCAATCTTGAGTAAGTTGGGAACTCCTGCCATTAAGGGCGGTTCTTTGATTTGCATGGGTGCAAGTGGCCAGGTCGCTGACTCAAACCTACCACTTTGGGGATTCGTCTGATTTGGGAGCTAGGAACTCAGCTACACAAACTGAAACTCACTTCTTCCTTGAAGTAGGGGTAAGTAGACATATTGCTCCCTTAAGGGCTGATCCCGGAGCTTGAACGATGTGGGCCACACACCTTCTCATGGCCTGAGTGGTGTCCACACATAGTAGGACTATGTTTTATTATTCATTAGAGGAATCAATGGTACTTAAGGAGTTAGATGTAACTATAGAGGAAAAAGGATAAATTGGCCCAGCTGTACTTACGTATCTAGGAAGGGTTATCGTACTGATGATTGGTTATATCCGATGGACATAGAAATAAATATGTGGTAAGAAGAGTTTAGTTGTCGGTCTTTAGTGGAATGTCTGGTAATTAACGGATGGTGGATCTCTTGGCTAAAGAGTTTAGTCAGCTATTCACGTACCGTTGGAGCTTCGAGCCATAGGTCCATAAGGTCCCTTTGGTAGCTTAGATTCAAGTTGAGAATTAGTTTTTGGGTTAGTTTGAAATGTTCAATTGACAAGAGGGAGTTCGATTATATATGATATGATTGAACAGGTTAATTATACATGATATGATTAACTTTATGTATGAGATGTATTGATTGGAGGAAATTGGATATAAATATTATTTATATCTATTAGAAGAGAAAATACTATGGCTAATATATGATATTAAACTATAGGTTAATGAATATAATATGATTATATTTATTAATTATTAATTGGACAGTTATAGGATAATTGGCCGCCGTTTTCTCCGAAACCATGCGTTAGTGGGAAGTTCCATTCGGTTTTCGTAACTGAAGAATAAAATGAAAATTGTTTTCATTTTGCAAAGAACACGGTTATTAGCTCACGAAGTATTTGCATCCTATTGCTTAGTGAATTGAGAGCCTATACGACAACTCGAGTTTACTAGACGATCACTTACACGTGCACGTTGCTTTCAAAACGATCACCCACATTTTACTAAACGATCGCTTAGCGTCGAGCTTTTACTAAACGATCGTATAGACAATCGTTTACCTTTTCCTACACGATTGTATACCTCACCTAAACGATCAAGCATCTTGTCTATATGATGCACTCGCTTTTCTCCCACTTGTTTGATCGTTGTATACGATCTCTTTTCCTCCTCCCCTCTACCAAATCCGAACAAAGCCCACTCTTTGGATTCTCACTCCGAGAATACTAAGGGTTCAAAGTAGTGGTGTCATCCCCATTCTTCGTCTGTTCGTGTGGAGTCCGTCGTGGTAGACGATCGAGTGTTGCTGAATGAAAGCTTGCTGTTCTAGCGAGAGCACAAGGAGTCTGTTCACTTGGAGAGAACGAGCTTTGCCGAGAAGAAAGTCTTCAACTGGTAAGTTTCCTTGTTCTCATGTTTATTTGTTTCTTAGCATGCCGATAATTTAGCAGTTTGATGCATATCTGTATGTGTGAATGTAAATGTGGTAATTCTGTCACAATGCTTTTGGAAAGATCCACTTCCGCTTAGAGGTACTATTGTATAAGAGTTCCTTCAGATCCTTCACAAGTCGTTCGTATTTATAGCTTGGTGTCAAAATTACTGTTTTACCCTTATAAATACATCTTGCTCCTTAAGCTCCCACTGATCTTCTATTGAACAATTGATTTATAGTACATCTTATAAATCATGACTCTCTCAACCATGAGAGAGCGGAGCTATTGTTCAAGACTAGGCATCAGCGCTTAAGAGAACAACCTATCTCTTGACCCTAAGTCGGGTAGGAGTGAATTCCATCTTGCAAAGCTATATCCCCAACTATCTATATGGTCTTATCCCCAAAATGGGAAGTTTATTGAGTAGTGTTGTTGGACTACGCTCACCTCATCAGATCAAAGGATAGTCCCGAATAAATAGGAGTTCATAGTTAGCTCAAGATTAAGATCGAGTTACCCTAGGTCATTAAATTTGAAAAAGTAAGTTTTAACAGTAAACGGTTGTTATAAAGAAAAGTGACTATTTCGAGGTCTGATCTTATGCAAACTCATTGCATAGGATGCCCCCACTCACATGTCTCTACATGAATAATTTTTGGATCACATCATTTGTATTAGGATACAAAATAGGCCGCATCCAATAGTGTCACCAGGATGAGATACACAATCTCATCCATATACTTATAGGCCATTTTGGCTATATACTATAACTTGATCCTATTTCACGTTACCACATAAGGTTAAAGTATTCATATTATAGTCATGGATTTTTTTATTGGATTTTCATAATAGAGTACAATATCAACAACTTATTGAATAAAATATTTCAATAATACTTTTATTGATAAATAAAATATGTTAACATTATTTACAAACTGTGAGTTTAGGACATTCCCAACAATCTCCCACTAGGACTAATACTCTAGTAAGAATAAACAGATAAATGTATATAATGTTTACAATGTTGAGAAATATAAAGGAAAAATACAATAAATCAGGGCATCTAAAATACCATTTGACATTCTTCCACTTGCCCTAGATTATGATGCTCGTAGTCCTAGTCTGACCAGGTGGCCATCAAACACTTTAGCCAAGAGGGCATTAGTAAAAGGATTAGCTTGGTTGTCTTCTGAGGCAATCATCGTGACTATCATGTCTTCTTGGTGTACGATCTCCCTGATGAGATGGAACTTTCTTTCGATACGTTTTCCACATTTGTGATTTCTAGGTTTCTTGGAGTTGGCAACTGCACCACTATTGTCGCAATACAAAGTAATGGGTAGGTGCATATTTAGAACCACTTCCAAATATGCTAGGAAATTGTGCAACCACACTGCTTCTTTAGCTGCTTCACATGCAATTACGTATTTTGCTTCCATCATGGAGTCAGCTATACAACTTTGTTTAATGCTTCTCCAAACTATAGCTCCTCCGTTAAGAGTGAAAACTAATCCCGAAGTAGATTTTCTAGAATCTACGTCAGTCTGAAAATCAGAATCAATGTATCCTATAAGGATCAAATCCTTATGTCCATACACAAGCGTATAGTCCCTCGTTCTCCTGAGATACTTGAGAATATTTTTTACAGTTGTCTGATGACTGTGTCCTGGGTTAGATTGGAACCTGTTGACGATTCCGATTGCAAAGCATATGTCAGGACGTGTACACAACATAGCGTACATCAGACTCCCAACAACCGATGCATATGAAATTTTTTTCATTTCCTCAATTTCTTGAGGCGTTTTAGGAAATTGTTCATTCGAAAAATGAATTCCATGTCAAAAGGCAACACACCGTTTTTGGAATTTTACGTATTATATCTCGACAACATTTTGTCAATATAAGATGCTTGAGATAGTGCTAGGGTTCTGTTCTTTCGATTTTGAAAAATTTGAATTCCTAGAACATAGAGCAACTCTCAAATCTTTCATTTGAAACTATGATGCTAACGATCTCTTTACGTCAGCAAATAAACTTGTCTCATTCCCAATAAGCAAGATATCATCAACATAAAGTACTAAGAATGATATAGTTTTGTTGACTATTTTCTTGTATACACAAGGTTTGTCAACATTTTATTCAAAGCCATAAGATTTGATCGTAGTGTCAATCTTATATTCTAGGATCTAGAAGCTTGCTTCAACTTGTAAATGGATCTTTTAAGCTTATAAACCTTTTGTTTTTTACCCTGTTCAATGAACCCTTCTAGTTGAGACATAAAAATACTTTCATCAAAATGGCCCTTCAAGAAAGTCGTCTTGACATCCATTTGCCATATTTCATATCCATAATATGCGGCAATGAATAGAAGTATTCTTATTGATTTTATCATGGCAATAGGGGAGAAAATTTCTTCATAGTCAATCCCCTCTCTTTGGGTAAAACCTTTTACCACGAGTCTGCCTTTATAGGTTTGCACCTTGCCAGTTTGGTCTTTTTTTCTCTTGTAGATCCATTTACAACCTATAAGTTTAACCCCATGTGGTTGATCTACAAGTTCCCAGACAGAATTAAAGTATATTCTACTTGACATTTTGCCTATAAACAGTGGCATTTGGTGAATCTCAAAATAACACACATTGGACAAATTCCATACAAATTGGAGAAAGTGGAGAAATTTGAGAATTTTCTCATTTCTTTTTTTTAATTTAATTAATTTAATTTATTATTATATTATATTTATTTTAATATTATATTTTATACTATCCGTGTTCCCATTGTGCTTCTCAAATTCACAATAATAATGGTATTTTTTAATTAAAAAATAAGGTCCATGGATATATTTTTTTTATGATTGATCATTTTAATTATACTAGTCAATAAACATGTGTATACATAAGGTTGGGAAAAATCCCCGCGGAGTCGGGTCCCCAAGAGTACCGGCCTCGATCGGGGCAAAGAATCCCCGGTTTGACCAGAGACGAGGTCAAACCGAGGACCTAAAATGGGTCCTCGAACCGGAGACGGGGCGAGGACGGGGAGTATATCCCCGACCCCAACCCCGCCCTTAATATATATATAGTAGCTTTAAGTTTAAGCTATTGTTTTTATTATTTATTATTTTTTTAATTTTATTTCATGATATTGTGTTATATATATATAGATATATATAAAACAGTAGCTTTAAGCGTTATTTTTTAAAAAAAATTTCATAATATAATTAACTTTAACTTTTTATTAAATTTTAAAATAAACAAATGTTAAAATATTTTTATTATTAAATTAAATAAATAAAACAATAATAATACTAACTTGTTACCTAACAAGTGTATCATTTCAATAGAAATACAAAAAATTATTGATTTTAAATTTAAAAAAAATGAAAAGAAAAACTAATAGCCGGGGAATTTTTCTCCACGAGAATTCCCCGACCCCGACTCCTCAAAATGGGGAATGGGACGGGGACGAGGATTAAAAATCTCTGTGGGGATAGAGATGGGGAGTATATCCCCAGTTGTATCCCGTCCCATTGCCAATCCTATATATACAATTTTACGTATAGTTTAAATAAAAGAAAATAAATTATAGTGATTTTTAGCTTGTAATAAATAAAATATCATACAGTTTTCTTTTAATTACCACACACTTTTAAAAGTCTTGACAAAATCAAATGTATATGATAAATATTTGACATTAAAAAATATAGATATATTTTAAGCTGGTATAAACGATTTGTCCAACTTTTTTGATCTAATAATATATCTATAGGATAAACTATAAATGAAATAATGTGCCCATATTATTATATAAGAGTTTTTTAAGTCAATATACATTTCTCAAATTATGTTAATTGACATTCATCAGAGGTTCAACAAACCATTTAGGACTAAAAATATAAAGATAATTGTTTTAAATGGTAAAATTTCAATGTCTATCTACGATAGATGTCTATCGCAGTCTATCGTGATATATCATCGATAGATAGTGACATTTTACTATATTTATAAATAAGTTGGTTCATTTTTCTTTATTTGAAAACATCCTAAAATATAATGATTAAATGTGGAGATAATTGAAGTAGTACTTTTCAAATATTTTTTAGATTCTGTATCAAATTATGCAAAATTTTAATTTCTTGAAAAAAGATATAAATATTCAAATCTTTATTTTCGTAAAAATATATTATACTATAATTTAAAATTTAAAATTGTAAAATAGATATTTTACATACAATTTTTTTAGTTAAAAAAACAAAAATTAATTTGTCTTCTCTATAGTTATGAAATCTTGAATTTATAAATTTATGCCAATATCTATTTTTTCTAAAAAGTGCGATTCTTTTTTAGTAAACCTTTCCTGAATTAGATTTTGAAATAAAGTTTTGGCTATGGTGTAAATCTAAAAATAAATTGAAGGAATTTATTTGTTAAAAGAAGCTTCAAATAAATCAACTACTTAAAATATTATGTTTTTTTCAAACATGTTTTACTATTTATCTTTAACTTTTTTTAACTTAAACTAGGAAGAATATATATATAATTGTAGACTAAATACGTAGACAATCGAAGAATTATGTGGATATTACATAAAAGATTTTCTTAATAAAAAAAAAAAGGAATGTAACAATAGAATATAAGTATTACATTAAGGATAATTGAAATGATTAGTTGATTCTTAACTAAATTTTAGATTCTTAAAAAAATATAGGTATTATCATATATCAATCATATCTTTTTGAAATAGTTAAATTTCTTTCCAAATGTTGTTTAGATTTTCCGTTTAAAATTTTGTAAAGTTACTTCTCTTTAATGAAAAAATAAGGATATTATTATGAATATTATAGTAATAAATAGATGTCTATTACTTAGTGTCCCAAAGCCATGTGTCACCCTTCATGTTATGCATGTGCCTCGTAGTAATTCATGCTTGGTGTGTATATAAGTCCACATCCTCCTTACCACTTTGTTTATAAATAGTGGCATTTGGTAGATGTTAAAATCATACATACATTAGTGAGAATTCCACTTCCACTAATTTTCATATTATCTAATTTTATAATTTTTGTTATTTTATTTTATATTATATATATTTAATATTATTATATTATATTTTCTCCATATCTATGTTCCCATTGTGCTCATCAAATTTACAACAGGTTATTAGCACGAGCTCTTGTCGTTTTTCCCACTAAAGGTAGGTCCTAAAGTTATGTCGATTTTTCCTCTTCGTAATAATTAATAAATTTAATGTTATTTTGCATATTCAATATCTATTAAATTTCAAACATAAGTACAATATTTTATGATAGTGTTACATGAAAAATCTCACAAAATCATAAATTTCCACCCTAGATATTAACGACAATAATTATTTGTCATGGGTACTTGATGCCGAAATCTACCTAGATGCTATGAATCTTGAGGAGACTAATAAAGGAAATACGGCATCCAGTCAAGACAAAGCAAAAGTTATGATTTTCCTTCGTCATCATCTCCACGAGGTATGAAAATGGAGTAATTTACAATAAAAGATCCCCGTATCTTGTGGAAAAATTTAAAAGAGAGGTATGATCATAAAAAAAAAAAAAAAAAAAAAACAGTTATTTTTCCTAAAGCTTGTTATGAGTGGATGTATTTGAGGCTACAAGATTTCAAATTAGTAAGTGATTACAACTCCACATTATTCAAAATCAGTTCGAAATTTTCACTATGCGGAGAGAAAATTATTGATGCCGATATGTTAGAGAAGACGTTTACTACATTTCATGTCTCAAATATACTATTGCAGCAGCAATATCGAGAAAAAGGTTTTAAATAGTATTCTAAATTAATTTCATATCTTCTCATAGTCGAACAAAATAACGAGTTATTGATGAAAAATCATGAAACTTGACCCATCGAAACGACATCATTCCCGGAAGTGAATGCTGTGAATTTTAATAATAATCGTGGTCGAGGTCGTGGAACGACACCATTTCCTGAAGTGAATGCTGTGAATTTTAATAATAATCGTGGTCGAGGTCGAGGTCGTGATCATGGCAGAGAAAGAAATAATTATTATTTTCGTGGTGATCGTTTTAATCATTCAAATTTCAAAGGACCACATAAAATGATGATCACAAAGGAAAAACTCTACAAGATCAGAGTTCAAAAGGTATTGAAAATAAATAATGCTTCCGATGTGGAATGACTGGGCATTGGTCATGTACTTGTCGTACGTCAAAACACTTAGTTGACCTCTATCAAGCCTCCCTGAAGAAAAAAAAAAAACTGTGAAAATAAATTTTGTAAACCATGATAATGATATATTTGACTCATTCCATATGACATATTTGGATGTGGCAGACTTCTTTGAATCTCCTGAAGAGAAGATTGGTGCAGTTGATGGAACATCAAGTGTTTCTTTTGATTTTGAGAATATCTAGACTTAATATTATTGTTTTCTTTTATCTATCATCATTTTTTTTAGTAACTTTTGTATATTTTAAGTTTTTTTTTTCTTATTTTAATTATTTTCTTTTAATGAAGAAACATGGATCATTTTCATATGTTGAGTGTTTCAAAAACGAGCAAAAAAAAATTTATGTCTAGCAGATAGTGTAACTATACACACAATACTTACAAATAAAAAATATCTTTCCAAATTGATAATGCTGAAAGAAAAAGTAAATACAATATCAGGTTTCTGCAAACTTGATCGAAGGTTTTAGAAAAGAAAATATTATTTTGCTTAGAGGAACTACAATTGACAATGCATTGTTCCCTAGTCAATCAAAGAGAAATCTTCTTAGTTTTAAAAATATATGTTGCAATGGTTATCATATTGAGACTAGTAGTAAGAATAATGTGGAATATCTATATATCATAGTCACAATCTCAAATGAAAAATGTATATTGGAAGAGTTTCTTGCTTTATCTTTGGATTGTATTATACTCATATACGAGTAATTGAAATGTATGCAACAATAAACCTGAAGTTCATGAATCCAGACATATTTACAATTTGGCATGACCGATTGGGTCATCCAAGATCTATAATGATGAGAAGAATTATTGAGAATTCAAATGGACACCCATTGAAGAACCAGAAGATTCTTCAATCTAATCAATTATCATGTGATGCTTGCTCTCAAAGAAAATTGATAATTAGACCATCACCAGCTAAAGTGGGGATTGTATCACCTGCATTTTTAGAACGAATTCATAGTGATATATGTGGACCCATTAACCCACCAAGTGGACCATTTAGATATTTTACGGTAGTAATAGATGCATCCAGCAAAAGGTCACATGTGTGCTTATTATCAAGTCGAAATCTTGCATTTGCAAGATTACTTGCTCTAATAATTAAGTTAAGAGCACAGTTTCTTGATTATACAATTAAGATCGTTCGTCTTGATAATACTGGTGAATTTACATCCCAAGCTTTTGATAATTATTGTATGTCAATTGGAATAAGTGTTGAACATCTTGTAGCTCATGTTCATACACAAAATGGTTTAGCAGAATCATTTATAAAACGTTTTCAATTAATTGCAAAACCATTACTTATGAGAGCTAAGCTTCCTTCATCTGTAAGGGGGCATGCTATTTTGCATGTAATATCACTTGTACGCATTAGAGTAGTAGCTTATCATAAGTACTTGTCATTACAATTATGGCCATGAGCCAAATATTCTCCATTTGAGAAATTTTTTTTATGTACAATATATGTTCCAATTGCTCCATCATAACACACTAAGATAGGTCCTCAAAGAAGGTTAGGAATCTATGTTAGATATGATTCCCTATCAATTATTAAATATCTTGAGCCTCTGACGGGTGATGTATTTATTATAAGATTCGCTGATTGTCATTTTAATGAGACAAATTTTTCAACATTATGGGGAGGAATTAAGAATTTGGAAAAAGAAATTACATAGAATTCATCGTTATTGTCTCATTTACATCATCGTGAAGATCATTGTGAACTTAAAGTTCAGAAAATAATTCATTTGCAAAATATAGCAAATCAATTGCCAGATGCATTGATAGATGCAAAAAAAAAAGTAACTAAGCCACATATACCAGCTGCAAATGTTCCATAAAAAATTAATATCCCAACAAAACAAGTTGTCACTAATGAGTCTGGAACACGCCAGAAGCGTGGTAAACCAGTGGGTTCCAAAGATTAAAATCCTCAAAAAAGAAAAATAATTAATATTGAAAAAGACTTGGTTGAGGATGAAAATACCTATGAAGAAATCTTCGACATGACTAGTGAGGAAGGTAAAATGCCTAAAGATAATAATGAGATTTCAATAAACTATGTCATGTCAAGAAAAAGATGGAATCGAATTAATGTAATTGTTGACAATATTTTTGTGTATAATGTTGCTCTTGATATTATATCTGAAAATGAGGATTTTGTACCAAAATCTGTTGAAGAATGTCGACATAGAAAAGATTGGCTTCAGTGAAAAGAAGCAATCGATGTGGAATTAAACTCATTTTCAAAACGATAGGTTTTTAGACTAGTAGTCCGAACACCAAAAGGTGTTAAATCTGTGGGATACAAATGGGTATTTGTGAGGAAAAGAAATGAAAATAATGAAGTCACAAGATATAAAGCAAGACTAGTTGCAAAAGGTTTTTCACAAAGACCTGGTATTGATTTTGAGGAAACATATTCTTTGGCAGTGGATGCAATTACATTAAGATATTTAATTGGCTTGACTATGTATGAAAGTCTGGATATGCATCTTATGGATGTGGTCACGACATATTTATATAGATCTCTTGTGCTATTTATATGAGAATCTCATAAGAATTTAAGGTACCTGAAAAACATATACATCAAATTCCCGGGAATTTTATTCAATAAAGTTACAGAGATCACTATATGGACTAAAACAATCAGGACGGATGTGGTACAATCACCTGAGTGGATATTTAGTGAAAGAAGGATATAAAAATAATCCAATATATTCATGTGTTTGTATAAAGAAATCACAATCAGGATTTACTATTATAACTGTATGACTTGAATATAATTGGAACTCCTGAAGAGCTTTCAAAGACAATACAATATCTTAAGAAAGAATTTGAGATGAAAAAACTCGGAAAAACAAAATTTTGCCTTTGTTTTCAAATTAAGCATTTAGTAGATGGAATATTTATTCATCAGTCAACTTGTACAGGAAAAATTTTGAAAAAATTTTATATGGACAAAGCACATCCATTAAATATTCCAATGAAAGTCTGTTAATTGGATGTAAAAAAAGATATATATCGACCTTAAGAAGATAACGAAGAATTTCTTGATCCCGAAGTACCATATCTTAGTGCAATTGGTGCATTTATGAAACTTGCTAATAATACAAGACCAGATATTGTATTTCAGTAAATTTATTAAAAAGATATAATACTTTTCTAACAAAAAGACATTAAAATGAAATTAAGCATATACTCCGTTATCTCCGAGGAACAATCGATATGAGTTTGTTTTATTCAAATAAATCAAATTTTGATTTAGTTGATTATGCAAATTCTGGATATTTATCTGATCAACACAAAGCTACGACCACTTCCTCAAATCATGCTGAAAATTTTGCAATTCACGAGGCTAGTCGAGAATATGTATGACTAAGGTCAATGACTTAACACATTCGTGAAACTGTAGCTTGTCTTTTAATAAAAATCTTCCAACAATATTATACGAAGACAACACAACTTGCATAACCAAATCAAAAGAGGATATATTAAAGGAGATAAAACAAAGCATATTTCACCAAAGCTTTTCTACACTCATGATCTTGAAGAAAATAACGACATCACTGTACAAAAAACTTGTTCGAATGATAACTTGGCAGACTTATTTACAAAGCCATTACCAACAACAACTTTTGAAAAATTGGTGCACAACATTGGAATGCGGCAACTCAGAGATCTTAAGTAATGTTTTCGTGAGGTTGAGTAAATCTATTATATTCTTTTAGGAGTATGTATTATATGAAATATGTATTTTTTTTTTCCTTCACTAGGGTTTTTTCCATTGGATTTTTCCTAGTAAAGCTTTAACGAGACATATTTCTGTGGGGAATGTCCTAAAACTCGCATTTCGTAAATTTCGTGTTAAACATTCAATTTATCAATAAAATATTATTGAGTATTTTATTCAATAAAGTTGTTGATATTGCATTCTATTATGCAAATCCAATAAACAAATCCATGGTTATAGTATGAATACTTTAACTTTATGTAGTGACATAAACAGGATCAAGTTATAGTATATAGCCTAAATGGTCTACAAGTATATGGATGAAGTTGGGTATCTCATCTTGGTAACACTATTGGATGCGGCACATTTTGTATACTGATACAATGATGTGATCCACAAATCATTCATATAGAGACATGTGAAGGGGGGCATCCTATGCAATGAGTTTGCATAAGAATGGACTTCAAAATAGTCACTTTTCTTATAACAACCGTTTACTGTTAAAACTGACTATTTCAAACTAAAATGACCTAGGGTAACTCGATCTTAGTCCTGAACTAACTATGAACTGTTGGGATTGGTGTCCTAATTCTCCTGATGGTCTCATAGTTTGTAAACATTTTGTACACACATTGTTATTAATAAAATAAATGTTATTTTATATGCATTTACTCAAATCCAATAAAGTGAGATCCGTAGTTATTTTATGTAATTTAAGCATGTATGTGAGACATACAAGTTGATCATGCCTTAAGTAATAACCTAAATGGCCTTTAGTAGATGGATAAAGAAGGGATACCTTATCCTTTTGACACTATGGATATGGCCCACTTTGTAGATATTTACAAGTGTTGTAAAGTGCTACAAATTGTTTGATCCTGACCATTCATGTAGGGACATACGAGCGGGGGTGTCCTATACAAAGAGTTTGTATAAGATCGGACTACGAGATGATTAGTCTCTTTATATAGTGCGTTGATAATTGAGACTTAAATTTCACTAAAATGACCATAGGTGACATGACCTTAATCCTGAGTGAGTTGGGAACTCCTGCCTATGACGGCGGTCCTTTGATTTGTATGGGTGAAAGTGGCCAGATTGCCAACTCAACAAGCCTACCATTTTGGGGATTCGTCTTATTGGGGAGTTGGGAACTCAGCTACACAAGATGAAATTCATTCCTTCCCCAAAGTAGGGGTAAGTAGATAAATTGCTCCCTTAAAGGCTGCTTCCAGATCTTGAACAAAGTGGCCACACCCTCTCTTTAGAATAGAGGAGTCAGTCATAGTAGGACTATGACTTATTGTTCATTAGAGGAATCGATGGTACTTAAGGAGTTAGATGTAACTACACAAAATGATGAATTGGCCCGATTGTAATTACGAGCGATTTGTGAAGGGTCGTCGCACTATTGATTGGTCACACTATAATGTGAAGAGTGCAACTGTCGGTCTTTAGTAGAGTGACCAATAGTTAAAGGATGGTGGATCTCATGATTAAAGAGTTTAATAAGTTATTCACGTACCGTTGGAGTTTCAAGCTATAGTCCATGAGGTCCCCTTGGTAACTCAATGGGTTCAAGTTGAGAATCAGATTTTGGGTCAATTTGAAGTGTTCAAATTAAAAAAAGGAAATTCAATTATATGTGATATAATTGATATGATGTATTAGATACATTAATTGGAGCAATTATAAGTAGATAAATTGCTCCATTAAGGGCTGCTTCCAGGTCTTGAACATAGTGGCCACACCCTCTTTTTGGAATAGAGGAGTCAGTCATAGTAGGACTATGACTCATTGTTCATTAGAGGAATCAGTGGTACTTAAGGAGTTAGATGTAACTACACAGGGCAAAACAATGAATTGACCCGGTTGTACTTACGAGCGATTTGTGAAGGGTCGTCGCACTTTGATTGGTCATATGAACACAGAAATATATCTATAGTGTGAAGAGTGCAACTGTCGGTCTTTAGTGGAGTGACCAATAGTTAACGGATGGTGGATCTCATGATTAAAGAGTTTAATAAGTTATTCACGTACCGTTGGAGTTTCAAGCTACAGGTCCATGAGGTCCCCTTGGTAGCTCAATGGGTTCAAGTTGAGAATTAGATTTTGGGTCAATTTGAAGTATTCAAATTTAAAAAAAAAAAAAAAAGAAATTCAATTCTATGTGATATAATTGATATGATGTATTAGATAAATTAATTGGAGGATTTAATATAAATATAATTTGTATTAAATACCATAAAGTAGAAAAAGAACTATGGTTTATATGTGTCATATGCTGTAATATTAAAACTATAGGTTATAACTATAATATGATGTGTTGGTTATTATATTTATTTATAACATACTAATTATATGGTAATTAATTATTCTTTTTCTCTAATAACCGAATTGAGTGGGAGGTTATTGGAAGTTTTATGGTAACCGTGAGATAAAAGAAAAATGGTTTTCCAAAATTAAGATAATGATACGTTCGGAATTAATCTTACGAAAAAGGTTATCAAATAAAAAGATTTTACTAAGCGATAACATAGAGAATATACAGATCAAGCTGACTATACGATAGTTACTTGCTTAATCATTGCTACACAATCGAATAGCAAAGTCGATTCGATAGGCTTCCGTTTTCTAAATGATCGAGTATGTCGTCTATACGATAGATGGCTTCATCTCCTACTTACTCGATCGTATACCTTCTGCTTTCCTCAATCCAAAATCATACAGAGCCCATAACTTTTAGATTCTCAAACCAAGAATACCAAGGTAACCATTGTGGTAGTGTTCTAATTTTATTCGAGAATCTAGTTGGACTCGATTGGGTTCGAGGTGCATCAAGTAGTTCGTGCTGATTAAACGATTTGTTGAACGATCGAGGGATACTTGAAGAAGAATTCTTCAAAGGTTCGCATACTCTATCCCTTGTATCTTCTTGTAGCATGCTGTAATTTCAGATTATGCATAATCTGTTTGTTTCCGTTTACACTATAATTGTTGTGTTCATTCTGAATGGGATTTGGAACGATCCACTTTCCCTACTCACAGGATCTCTATGTTTAGATTTCCTTCACTCCTGTTTATTTCGGCATTATCCTTGATCTGCATAGGTGAAACTAGTCTAGCAGCGCTGCTCAATTGAGGATAAGACTAGATAGATAGCTGGGGACATAGCTATGCAAGATGGAATTCACTCCTACCCGTCTTAGGGTTAGCAGATAGGTTATTCTCTCAAGTGTTGATGTCTGGTCTTGAACAATGGGGCCCCGCCCTCACTTGATAAAGAGGGACATGATTTATAAGTGGTATTATAAACCAGTTGTTCAATAGAGGATCAGTGAGAGTTTAAGATACAAAATGTATTTACAGGGGTAAAACGGTAATTTGACCCAACTGTAAATACGAACGACCTGTGAAGGATCGACTTACTGATTATGGTCAAAATGGACAGAAGTACATCTACAGTGAGAAGAGTGTAATTATTGAGTTATAATGGTGTGCCTTGATAGTTTACGAATAATAATTAATTCAGTTTAAAGAGTTTAACCAATTAATTACAATTCGTTGGAGCTCATGATCTTTAGGTCCATTAGGTCCCTCTATTAGCTCATAAATTAGATTAATAAATTGAGTATTGTTGGATGAAATTTGAAATTAGGGTTATGAATTTGAAATATTCAAATTCAATTTTAGGGTTTCAATTAATTGTATACGATACAATTAAAACGTTTTACTTAATCAAAATTAAACGAAACTGGAGAATCTATTAATATTTAAATTATGATTTAAATATTATTCACATGAAATTGAATCACATTAGTGGAATTGGTGTTTTATTAATTTAATATTAAGATATTAAATTAATAATTTAATTAAAATTAGTTTTATTTGAATAAATTTTATAAAACTAAATATTTAAATAAAATAGTATATTTAAATATATATATATATATATTTACATTTTGATTTTAAAAAAATGATTAAATGAGTTTTAGTGGATTTTTCAAAATTTGGAAAAATCCTATATCTCATTTGAGTTGTTAATCACTAAAATCCATTTTCAGTTCTTGGTGAAGCTGGAGCTGATCTCCATGCAAACACCATATCCATGTATCATTTCAGCTTATAAATTAAAGCTTAAGACTGAGAATTGAGGCATGCGTACTGTGTTTTGAACCAGACCTCTATTGAAGTAAAAAAACCCTATTCCCTCACTCAAATTCATCCAAATTCAGCTCAATTTGAATGTTTGCACCACACAATCCTCCTTAAGATTAGAGAGAAGACCTTGGTGGTAGTCTACTTGAAGATTCAAGCTCAAATTTCTAGATTACTCGCTGAATTCGTGGAGTTTTCTTCAAAGATAAAGTGTAGCTCAAACCCTCTTGTGAACTTCATATAACTCTTTCAATTTCATATATATATACATATATATATATATATACATATATATATATATATATAGGCATTTAAGGGAGAGTATTATGAATATTATAATAATAAATAGATGCCCTTTACTTAGTATCCCAAAGTCATGTGTCACCCTTCATGTTGTCCATATGTCTTATGATTATTCATGTTTGGTGTCCATGTAAGTCCACATTTTACTTGCCACCTTGCCTATAAATAATGTCATTTAGTGGATCTTAAATCATACATATATTGGTGAGAATTTCACTTCCACTAATTTTCATATTATCCAATTTTATAATTTTAGTTATTTTATTTTATATTATATTATATATATTAAATATTATTATATAAATATAATATTATATTATATTTTTTCTATATCCGTGTTCTCATTGTGCTCCTCAAATTTACAACAGATATTATCATATATTTTTTTAATGAATGTGATCTAATTGTAGTTATTTTTTTTTCAAATATTTTTTTGGAGTTTCCATATTAATTAATTTTTATAAAAAAAAATACTATCACACAAAATGATTAGATTTAGAACTCAAATATTGACACAAAAAGCCATCACGAAATCACTAATTTGCAAAATTTCATTGTTATTAACATTTTGTTGAGAAGTTACCTTCTTATCCCAAATTTTATTCGAAGAGAAATTCAAACCAAAATAAAATAACGAAGAAAAAACTTGAAATTGTTCTTTGGAATTCAACATTTTCTTAAAACGTAATTAATAATTATAATTATTCAAAAAAAAATTAAGAAGATAGTTTTGTAACCATTGAACTTATTTAAGTGATCATTGACAAATATCCGCAACATATTTTCCTTCAAAACTTCTTCTAGTCACAAAGAGTAACAACAAATCAGGACCCTTAAAATTTACTTTTTATAAAAAGATCTAAAAATATGAATCTCAACAAATAAATGAAGATATTTGTTGACATAAAGCCTTAGGATTGCCAAAAAAAAAAATTATCTGACTATATTTGTTTTTTTGTTTTTCTACAAAGAAAATTTGTAACGAGATGAAAGTTGCTAAACTAAAAACACATAACTACGCATCTAAGAAAAGAAACAACACACTTTATAAAACGTTAACAATCTCAAAGATCCATCACTTCCCAACATCCGCCAAACGTTAAGTCATTAAGATTCGTCTAATTAACCAAAGTAAAAATCCCACTACCATTAACATTTTCTCCAAAAAAGTAATTTGAAGAAAAATATCTTTTTTAAAAAAAAAAAAAAGAGAAAAAAACATGAAATTTTCGGTTGAGAATTCAACCTTAATTTTTCATTTTGAAATTTGCTACTTCGTGACATAGATTCTAGAATTCTATGCACTCCGATTCGATTTCAATCTATGATATTTTAGAAATGATTGTTTATGAACAACTCCCAAAAAAAAAATCCTCCAAGGACTTGAATAAGAGAAGAAAAAAATTAGGCTAGATGGTTGTCGTAGAAGGATTTTGATGAAAGACAAGGTTTCAATGGATGATGATAGAATTCAATTGACGAGGTGTTTGTTAAGAAAATTGTCAAAAAGATATATAGAGATAAATTAGAAACCGTATAAAATTGTAAGGGCAAAAAGGGATGAAGAAAATTTTCCCTTAACAAGTTACTGCCCCATGGTCTTGATGATTGATTATTAATTTGCATAAGGGAAATTGGAGCGTATGATAAATTTTAGGGTTTGGTTTTGAAAAATAGTAAAACCTAAGGTTTATGACAATTCATATGACATGCACATGGCCACAAATTTTCAAATATTTGTGCCTTAGTGATCCACTTTCCGTCTAATTGATTCATTTGAAAAACTAAAAATAACTGCCTTTCTTGATTTTCCTCACCTAGTTAACATTTCAATGCAGATTTTGTTATTAAATTAGATTCTGTTTAACCCCTTCTCAAATTAATCTCACTTGAACTAAATATCTAAATTTTTCTACCAATTTTATATTTTAAGTATCTATATATTATTAAATTTCATTTTATCTAATCAAATTTTAAATTTATTCAAATGTTTGAATTTTTTTCATTATTTTATATATATTCTTAATAAATTAATCGGATTTTTTTTTCATATTTTTTAATATTTAAATTGTTTTTGTATATGTTATTAGTTTCAATTGTATATATTTCATGTTTAGTCACTATTTTATTTAAAGTTTTACCGTATTATAGTATTTTAATGATTTGAAAAAAAAAATAGCCATCACTATCTTAAGATGATTTTTGTTATTGACACAAAGTGACTATCCATTTTTTGTTTGTTTTTTGTTTTCTTTTCAAGCTATTGTTTTTGTTATGGTTCTACAATGAATTAGACTTCTATTTGACGGTTTTCAAGCTCTTGAGGTGCATATTCCATCAAATTCATCGTTCCAACCATTTGTTGAATATATCTAAGGTAAATTTTTCCCCTCCGATGAGTTAACTTATTGAATATATCCAAGGTAAGCTTTTCTCCTTGGGTGAGTTAACTATATCTTGTTTGACAATGTACCAAGTTGGTTCCACCAATTCAAATCTTATTAGGATTGTTGAAGATAAAATATTTTGTGGTCGATGACAGTTTTATCATAGTCCCCCCAAATTGATTTATGTGTAGTGGTTTACCACCTCTCATTTGTTGCCCTGAACAAAATAATTGTATTTGAATAATGAATTAGTAGGAATTGATCCTTCTTCCCAACCTAATGAGTGCAACACTAAAATCAATAATTTTCAAGATTTTGAGTCATTTCAATTTGGTATTCTCATTAAAGTAGGTTCACTTTTTAGGAGCAAGTCTATATTGAAGAAAGCCGGTTTATTTGCTTGCTCTTAGAAACAATTTTGAACTAATACTACTAAGCCAAATAAAACTTCATTTGAAATTCATTGCAAGGATCTGACTTGTTTGACTCTCCATTAGATTGTTTTGCCATGATTTTGCGATTTTTTTTTCTTCATTATCTTTCCTTTCATCTTGCACGTTTTCATATGTCTCTTCAAGGTTCTCTTCTTCCTCTTCATACTCATTACTGTCTTGAAATCCCTAATTTGATTTTGTTGGCAATAGATTTAGTTGTGTTTTTAGTTTAAATGAATGTCTTGTTTAGGGTGCTAATACTTTGTTGTAAGTGTAGATTAGATACTTATCAAAATGCATTATTTATCATGATAATTGTTTAGCTAGAGTGTATTGTTGTTTTAAAATGGTTTTGAAAACCCTGACTTTAAAATTTATGCATGTGGGTTGGCTTGGTAGTAATTTTGACAATTACTAATTATTATTTTTAACATTTAATCCGTTTTGCCATTTTTACTATTTTGAGAATTTTTTACTAATTTTTCAGATAAAGATTTAAACTTTGCTATTTGTCTGGTCAATCCTAAATTAAATTAATAATATACGATCAAATTACTAAGATCAACAGCCAAACACCAAAATCCATGGGCTTGGGCCCAATAACATCATTGCACAAAGCATAACCCATGTTCATCACATGGGTTAAGCCCACCAAGAGCTTTATATCACATCAAGATCAAGCCATGGTCAGAGGCCTCACGAAGCCCACGGTACATGTGGGCCTTGAGAGCCCAAAAATGTGGGCCAATGGCCCAATTAAAGAAATTGTCGTACGAGGGGGACAGTTGGACAGGTATCGTCCTCTTTTTTTATCACAAACATTAAAGTTGTAACCGACCAACCGCTGTTTGTAATGACTGTTTGGAGGTCCCTTTCATCAACCCACTTGACACTTGAAACATTATTTAACCTTGGTGTGCTATCTCATAATAATTTAACCTAAATTTTATTTTAGACCAAATTATAAGTTTCTTTAACTTTCAAATTTACATCTATTTAATTCTTACACTTTTAGTTACGTGTTCAATTTAAATAGGTATCTCACATCAGTTAAATTATTAAACTTCTAA
This sequence comes from Benincasa hispida, assembly GCF_027475165.1. Taxonomy (NCBI): domain Eukaryota; kingdom Viridiplantae; phylum Streptophyta; class Magnoliopsida; order Cucurbitales; family Cucurbitaceae; genus Benincasa; species Benincasa hispida. Next base: position 15,839,209 of record NC_143487.1, on the reverse strand, counting down.
TTTCGTATCAATTAAGTTTTAAATATTAAATTTTACTTGATAGATTTTTAAACTTTTTAATTTTGTGCACAATAGATCTCTAAAGTTTTGTTCGATAACCATTTTTTTACGGTTCTACTTCTAAATTTCTTGTTTTGTTAGTTACTTTTTTCCCAATATTTTAAAAAATCAAGCCAAATTTTAAAACCTACAAAAAGTGAGTTTTAGAAATTTGTTTTTAGTTTTCAAATTCAATTAAGAATTCAACTCTTACACTTGAGAAAGATGCAAACCGTTGTAAGAAATTGAGAAGAAATCATTTTAATTTTTAGAAATCAAATAGTTACCAAACAAAACTTAAGTTTTTTAAATTGATATATCTACTTAACATAAAGTTGAACTTTTAGAATTTTCAATACCTTAAATTCAAATCTATATCAAATAGATCAATCACCAATTAATTAATACATCATATACCTATTACATTCAAAATTATAAGTCGAAAAACTTAATAAACACAAAATTTAAAATTGATTTTTGACCTAATTGAAAAATCAATAAACAACCAACAATGATAGTTTTTCCATGTAATAAATACACTTTTCTTAATGTTGGATTCAATAAATGACATTATGAAAACCTATTTTCCTAAAAAAAAATTTATAAATTTATTAGATACTTTTAAAAGTTTAGATACCAAATAAACATAAAATTAGAAAAAAAAAACCAACATAATTGTCAGCCACATAGAAACGACCTGATAGAATAATTCCTCAGTGACCACTCTCTCTTTTCCTTCGTTGCCCCTCTTCTTTTGTTATAATTTCGCTTTCATTTCACTCACGCTCTCACATCTTCCAACCAATTTGTGAAAGAAAAAAAGAAAAAGAAAAACTTGGTTTGGTGAGAAAGAGATGAAAAAATGGAGTTCAAAAGGAAGCCAAATTAGCAGCGAAGAGTATGGAAGAGGAGACGTAGATTGGGAGCTCCGACCAGGTGGAATGATTGTTCAGAAACGACATGTTGGTTCGGGTTCCGATTCGAATTCGGAGCGTTTCATTACAATCAAAGTCTCTCATGGCTCTTACCGTCATCAAATCACCGTCGATTCTCATTCAACATTTGGTATACTATCATTTGAATTTGGGTTTTTTTTGGGTTTTTCCTTTGAAGGCTGAATTGTTAATTTTTGTTATTGGGAAAGGGGATTTGAAGACGGTTTTACGACGACAGACAGGGTTGGAGCCGAGGGAACAGAGATTGTTGTTTAAAGGGAAGGAGAAGGAGAACGACGAGTGGTTGCATATGGCAGGTGTGAACGACATGTCGAAACTTATACTCATGGAAGATCCTGCTACTAAAGAGAGGAAGCTTGAAGAGATGAAGAAGAAGAATACCCTTGCCGCCGGTGAAGCACTGGCGGAGATCAGAGCAGAGGTCGACAAACTCTCCGAAAAGGTTCGTTAAATCACAAATTTAGTCTAAAAAGATATTTTTTTTTTATTTGTTTGTATTATGTACTTAGAAACATATCATTTTTAACTTTATACTTTGAAGTTCTTTTCAATTATTTTAATTTATGTACTTTGAATAAGATTTAAATTTAGCCTCTTATTTGACTAATTTCGATAAAAAAAATAACTTTCAATGATTAAATTTAAGCTTTATTAAAAATATAAGGGTATTTTCAATAGTTTTTATCAAAAGGTTTAAATAAAAATTATTACTATTTTCTTTTTAAAAAAACACTTTTTTCTCAAATCCATTTTAAATTGATCTTAAAATTAGATTATTGAAAAAGATTACAAATGGAACAAACTTCAAATTCTATGATTAAAATGATATTTTAATCTTTTTAATATTTTGTGTTTATAATAAATCATTAATTTCTTTGATAAATTTTGGAGTTCGCACTCTACTATACACAATATTTTATAATTCCACTAGACATAAAAGTTCAATTTTATAACTAATAATTCAATTAAATTTTAAGGCTTTAATCTCTAACAATTTTGTTTAGTTTTTTGGTTTTTGTTTGAAGTTTATATTTATTTATTTATTATGATATTCACATTTACATTTGAATTCTCGGTCTTTTTTTTTTTTAAAAAAAAAAACCAGTTTAAGTTTTTGAAAATTGATAGTAAAAATCTCGTTTTCTAAAAGAAGTTTTGATAAGAATTCTATTTCCTTAACAAAGGTGGAAAAATTTGTGGGAAAAAAAGGGAGAAAATAAACATAAATTTAAAAAATTAAATAAGACTTTAATAAATTTGAATATATTAAAGATTTATTATATATATTGCAAGCTTAAGATCTAATAGACGTGTATAAAATTTAAGGACCTATTTGAGATAGAATTAAAAATTCAATATATAATTCATTGAATTACTTTTTGAAAATTTAGAGGCTAAATAAATACATAAAAAAATAAATGTGAGGAGTGAATAAATTGAGGTTCTTAAATACAGGTTGCGGCGGTGGAAGGTGGGGTTAGTGGCGGAAAGAGGGTGGAGGAGAAGGAAGTAAATTTATTGACAGAGTTGTTGATGATGCAATTGTTGAAATTGGATGCAATCGAGACTGATACCGATTCCAAACTTCAGAGAAGAACTCAGGTAATTATTGAATCGTATATCAATTATCACTAACTAAGTTAAACTCACCTTAACATATCAGTTTATAATATATAATTAAGGTAAACAAATTTAAGGTGATTTAACCCATTTTGTTTCCTACATCTAACCATGCTAAGCTCACAATATCAACCTTCAAATAACTTTTCTTACATTTATGTTATTATGTCTACCATTGCTAAAGTGTTTTTGTTCAATTTAATTTCTTCCATTTAATAATTTGGTTAAATTATAAAAAAAATATCTCTAAATTTTGTCATTTATTTAAAAAGTATCTCTTATTCTTTCAAAAGTTACAATATTATCTTTGACATTTCATAGATGTTTTCAAAACTACCATTGAAGTAGACATTCCTTAGAAACTAGATTGGAATTGAAACGACTTGAAATTATGTGACAGTGACTTAGAATAAAAATTTGAATCATTACACTATTCTAGATCTCCAAACACATTTTCAAGTTTATATTTTTATCTGGTAATTTAATGAATTTTTACTTGGTTTTAAAACCTTACAAAAATATCCAAGACCATAATATTTAAACTTTTTTTGGGGGAAAAAAGAGCATCTTTCAAAATAAAAGTTACAATTTAGAGATAATTTTTATAATTTAGTCTAATAATTTTTAAATTGTATCTTTGATAATAAACTTACTTTAGTCATATTTAATTTAACATCCATTAAATTTAACAGTAAGGATATAAAATTGAAATTTCAAAATGATTAAACTGAAACTTCTGAAACAATAATAACTAACATATATCTACATTTTTTTTGGAAAAAAACATTTAAAAGATATATAAATGATTATTTAGATCTTCAATTATTCATATAATGATCGGATAAGGTATTTATTCATGGCTTTAATTTGAAGATAAATATCAATTTATACCCTTAAATCTTGGAAGTTGTTTCAATTTAAACCTTAAATATCAATTCAAACTCTAAATTTTGAGGGTTGTATTAATTTAACCCTTGAACGTTTAAAGTTGTATCGATTTAAATCCCAAATTAATAATTATATCAATTTGAACCTGAACTTTCATAAGTGTATCAATTTAAACCTTGAACTTTCATAAATATATCAATTTAAACCCTGAACTTTCATGAGTGTATCCAAATAAAACATAATAAAAGGTTTAAGTTGATACAATTATGAAAGTTTAGGGTTCACATTGAAACACTTATAATATTTCGTGGTTTAAATTGATATAATTATTGGTTTGAGATTTAAATGGATACAACTCCAAAGTTCATGGTTTAAATTAATATAATTATTAATTTATGATTTAATTTGATACAACACTCAAAAGTTTAAGGATATAAATTGATATTTGCTCTTGATTTTAGGATTAAAAAACATTGACATTATAGAATTGACCACTCATTATATTTTGATAAAATAAATATTAATCTTATGTCATTTTCTTTTTTATTTATTTTTTAAAACATTATTTTAGTTCATATACTCTAAAATGTGTTTAATTTTAGTTTATATACTTTAAAATGTATAATTGTAGTCTATGTACTATATAAAAAATCTTAAATTTAGCTCTACTTGTTTATTATTTTTTTTCAAAATAATTTTGTTATTTATTAGCATTTTCACCTTAAAATTTGAAAACATATTCATCCTATTATAATTCTTTAAATGTAAATTATTGTTATTATTTAGTCAATTTAACCCACTAAACTAAACTTAAGATTTATTAAAAATACATAAATTAGAACTAGACATTAATATAGGAACTAAAATTGAATAAATACTGTAACTTTTTTCTTTTCCAATTTTGGTATTTATAATAAAAAAAAATGATAGTTTAATCATTAATGGGTTAGGTAGCTGGTGCTCCCCTAGGGCTATCAAACTTGAAATAATTAAAAATAATGAAAGTCTCTTAAAATTGTATGAAATTCAATGAATATAAATTGTAAATAGATGAATGAAGGTGTAATTATAGGGTCTATGAGTTCAACAAAATTGAAATGTACTTTAAAATGATAATTAATAATTTATCAATTATGCTCAAAATTTTCAAAAATAATAAAATATAAAAAAAATTGCAGAAATAGAACAAAGTATTTTAATTCTTTCCCTTGATGTGACAATTTTATGTGGGACATTCTCTATTCAATATAAATAAATAATAGATTAAAGAAGGAAATTCCATTTATGCCCCAAAATTCTGTATCAAACTTCTATTTAGCCACTGATCATGAATAAGATGAAATAGAAATAATAGAAATGTTGATGTGGCATGTACACCAGATATATTTTTAAGTTTAAATATTACTTTGGTTTATGTATTTTTTTTATTGTTGCTTTATTTTACTTCTCATATTTTTAACTTTAGTTTAATTGTAAATTTAATCTCTATAATTTGGATAAAGTTAATATTTGATCCATATGGTTTATAATTAGATTTTAGTCTATGTAGTTTGATAAAACCATCATAGATGTTATTTATGAGGTTTTATCAAACTATAGGGACTAAATTTTAATTTTCTCCAAACTATAAAAATCAAATTTATAATTTAACTTTTACCTTTAGTTATTTTGGTCTACGTGCTTTCAAAATATCCATTTTAGCTTTAGTACTTTTAGAAAGTCTCCATTTTGGTCCCCTTGACAATTAACAAAAATGAAGAGATAAAAATGACCAAAATAGTCCATTTTTAAAATTACAAGACTAAAATAGTATTTAAACCTTAGTTTTAGTTAAATAAATCAAATATAAACCTAATTCAAAGTTAAGAATCAACGATAAAAAAAATTTACAATATAATTTATTTTAGTACAACTAGTAGAGAATAGAAATCCGAACCTCTAACTTTAAGAAAAAAAATATATATCAATTATTGTTGAGCTATAATTCACTTTTCCAGAGTAACATTTGTAATATTCTGCGAGAGGAAATGACCAGTAATTTTTGTAACAAAACAGGTTGTTAGGGTACAGAAATTAGTGGACACACTTGACAACTTGAAGGCTAGAATCTCAAATCCTTTGAACCAAACAACAAAGAAAATAGTTTCAAGTGCAACAGCTAAATGGGAGGCATTTGATTCTGGATTTGGTAGCCTTATTCCTCCAACTTCAAAACTCACCATCAGCTCTACAAAAATAACTCATGATTGGGAGCTCTTTGATTAATTGCTTCTCTTTCTCCCATTTTTGTCCAATTTTTGTCTAAATCTTAATGAAACTAAACCGAATCGAATCGAATTGAATTGAGACATTTGTGTACATATGGCTTCATTTGGGCTGGAATAATGGGCTGCAATGTGATATTGGGCCCAAATGGGCTCTGTATAAGCCCAATACGAACGTGTAGTGTGATGTTTGGTTTAGTGGAATATTATTATTCTTATTATTTTGACAAAATTCCTTCACTTACTTTTATGTTTTCTTAATATTGTCCTTGCATAAAGAAGTAATAATTTAATCTCTCACATTTATAAATCATGTACTTTTATCTTTACAATAATTTAGCTCGTTTGAAAATTATTAAATTTTTTATTTTTAATTTTTGAAAATTATGCTTATAAATATCTCTTCTATCTAAATTTTTAGTTTTATTATCTTTTATTTTTAATCAATGTTTTCAAAAATCAAATTAATTTTTAAAACTTAAAAAGTAATCTTTAAAACTTGTTTTTGTTTGTGAAATTTAGCTACAAATTCAACTCTTTACTTAAGAAATATGAAAATTATTGTAACAAATAAGAGTGTTCAAAAAACACGATAACTCGAAAAACTCGATAAACCCAACCCAACTCACATGGTTTGAGTTGAGTTATCAACTCATTTAAGTTGGGCTGGGTTCAAATATAAAAATTGTATGAATTGGGTAAGTTCATGGGTTCAACTAAAATAATCCAAATCAACCCGAACATTTTATGAATTTTCAAAAGTATGTTCTTTTTACTTATGATATAACTATATATACATATATTTATTTTATTTACTTTCATGATTTTTTTGGATAATTTATTCTCTTAGCACTTTGAAAAGAAAATTTTCATAATATAAATTAAAATTGAATAGTTAATCTTAATTCAATATATAGAAATACTTAAATAAAATTTTTATATTTTAACATTTTACTTATATTTTGAACAAAGTTTTAAATAGATGATTCGGATAATCCGAGCCAACTCAATCTAAATGTTCCATGATAATTGGGTTGAGTTGAGCTCATTATTTAATAAAGGTTATTTAGGCTGATGATGTTGAGGTTGATGCCCTAAAGTCTCGTGTCCTGTAGTTTGTAAATAGTATATACGAACACTTGTGATTGTTAATATATGATATTTACTTCACATCTTGTTATTTTGCTCATTTACTTGTTTTATTTGTTTTACCACAAATCAATAAACATAAAATCCCTGGTTATCTGTATGTGACTCAAGCATGTATGTGGTAACAAACAAGTGGATCATGTATTGAGTGATAACCAAAATGGTCTGTAGTATATGGATATAGGAGGGAAACCTTATCCTAGTGATGCTACAGACGCGGCCCGCTTTATGGAATGGTCACAAGTGTTGTGATTTGCCACAGATGATCTAATCCTGATCATTCGTGTTGGGGACATGCAAGCGGGGGCGTCCTATACAAAGAGTTAAGACCTGACCACGAAGTGTTATGTCTCGTTATATAACATCGTCCATGACAGAGACTTCACTTCACTAGGATGACCATAGGTAACATGACATAAATCCTGAGTGAGTTGGGAACTTTTACCATTGAGGGCGGTCATTTGATTTGTATAGGTGCGAGTGGCCAAGTCGCCGATTCAAACCTACCATTTTGGGGATTTGTCTGATTTGGGAGCTGGGAACTCAACTACACAAGACGGAATTCACTCCTTCCCTGAGGCAGGGGCAAGTCGATAGATGGCTCCCTTAAGGGCTGATTCCGGGGCTTGAACGATGTGGTGCCACACACATTCTCTTAGCCCGAGAGGTGTTCACACATAGTTGGACTATGTTGTATTGTTCGTTATAGTAAGCTAGCTTTGGTTGCTAAGCAAGCGCTTCGGGCACTACTGTGGTACTTAAGGAGTGAGATGTAACTACAGGGATAAAACAGTAAATTGGCCCAATTGTACTTACGAGTATCTGTGAAGGGTCATTGTACTCATTATTGGTTATATCCAATGGACACATAAATATATCTGTGGTAAGAAGAGTTCAGCTGTTGGTCTTTAGTAGAATCATTGACAGTTAACGGATGGTGAATCTCGTGGCTAAAGAGTTTAGTCTGCTATTCACGTACCGTTGGAGCTTCGAGTCATAGGTCCATTAGGTCACCTTGGTAGCTTAAATAAAGTTGAGAACCAATGTTTGGGTTAATTTGAAATGTTCAAATTGACAAGAGGAAGTTCAATTATATATGATATAATTGGACTGGTTAATTATATATGATATAATTGGCTAAATATATGAGATATATTATTTTAGAGGAAATTAGATATAAATATAATTTATATCACGTAGAGGAAAAATACTATAGTAGATATATGATATCAAACTATAGGATATAAATATAATATGATTATATTTATTAATTAAATTAATTGATTAATTATTTAATAATTAACCAATTAATTCACGTTTGAACGTGGGAAGATGGGGCCGTGAAGGTTATGGTAACCGGCGGGGTTAAAGTTTGAAAATCATTTTCATTTTGCGGAATTAATTCAGTCATGCATTTTTAATATCCTGCACCCAAAAAGAAACCGTGAAAGAGCGATCGCGAGAGCCTATACGATAGAATCTCATTCGTCTAAACGATCGTCTAGTTCACGCGTTCTTTAAACGATCGTATATCACTTTCCTAAACGATCATCTAGTTTTTCCTAAACAATCGTATAGTTCTACTATATGATAAGCGTCTCCGCTATACGATAGCAGAGTTCTTCTCGCCCGCGCTTATCGTCTACAGGAAGTCTTCTCCTCCGTCCTTTACTAAACTCACCAGAGCCCACTCTTTGGGTTTTTGACGCCGAGGATACTCGGGTTTTCCTTGTGGTGGTATTGTCCCCGCGATCTTATTCGTGTACGTTCGGATCGTGTAGTAACAGTCGACAGACTCGTTAGGTGCTGGTAGATTGGTAGAAGTTTTCCGCTGCTGTGGGTTCAACATACAAAGACAGTCTTCCTCTGGTATGAACCCCTTTTCTCTGTGTTTTATTGTACTCTGAGCATGTCGTTGATGGATTTAATATGCATAACTGTTAGTATGGAATGTATATTGTTTATGTTTTGGTCACTATGAAATCGGAGCGATCTAAGCCCACTCATGGATCTCTCGGTATGAGATCCTTCAGACGAAACTTACAATTTGAACAATTTGGTTGGACAACCCAACCCACAAACACCCCTGCTAAATATTTGAAAGGAAACAAGCTTAATTTTTTTTTTTTTTTTAAATCAAATGGTTACCAAACGTCTCTCTATGTTCATTTTTTGTGCAATTCCATCTCTAACCTTTATTATGTAACTTTTAAATTTTTAGTTTTTAAACTTTAAATTTTGAAACAAGTTATTATTTATTGGCCATGTTTACCTCCTTGTTCATGTAATCCATCAATGATAATTTGAAAGATGTATTCCATTTGATTACATTTGTTGTTGTTTATAGTTCTATAATCGTAATTATGTGGAACCTACACCCACTACTATAAAATCTAGATTACTTGACACATGTAGTTTTTAATTACTTGACGTTTCTGTGGAAAAAAAGATCAAGTAATATGATTTTGAATAAAAAAATGTCAAGTAAAAGGATTAAAAAAGCGGAGATTGACGGAATATTTCGGGTATTTTCAAGCGAACCTTTACTTGACACGATTTTTGTGTCAAGTAATATAAGGTCTTACTTGACACATTTCACGTGTCAAGTATAAGAAGCTCTTACTTGACATTCTTTTCGTGTCAAGTAAAAGGGTTAAAAAAGCGAAGATTGACGGAATATTTCGGATATTTTCATGCAAACCTTTACTTGACACGATTTTCGTATCAAGTAATATAAGGTCTTACTTGACACATTTCACGTGTCAAGTATAAGAAGCTCTTACTTGACATTTTTTTCGTATCAAGTAAAAGGGTTAAAAAAGCAGAGATTGACGAAATATTTCAGATATTTGATAGGCCTCCAATTATATGCCGCTCATCGTCTACTTCTACTAAGCGATCGTGTAGCATTTGGTAAGCAATCGTATAGCATTTGGTAGGCGATCATATAGAAACTGGTAAGCGATCGTGTAATGTGCGATCGTGTAGTTCTGGGTAAGTGATCGCGGGGTATTTGTGGGCGATTGTCTAGTGTTATTAAGTAATCGTGTAGCTTTTGGTATGCGATCGTATAGCCTTTGGTAGGCGATCGTATAGAAAATGGTAAGCGATCATGTAATGTTTTGTAAGCGATCGTGTAGTTCCGAGTAAGTGATCTCGGAGTGTTTGTGGGCGATCGTCTAGTGTTACTCAGCGATCGTGTAGTATTTGGTAGGCAATCGTATAGAAACTAGTAAACAATCGTGTTATGTTTTGTAAACGATCGTGTAGTTCCAGGTAAGCAATCGCGGGGTGTTTGTGGGCGATCGTCTAGTGTTACTCAGCGATCGTGTAGCTTTTGGTAGTTGATCGTATAACATTTAGTAAGCGATCATGTAATGTTTTGTAAGTGATCGTGTAGTTCTGGGTAAGCGATCGCGGGGTGTTTGTGGACGATCGTCTAATGTTACTTAGCGATCGTGTAGCATTTGATAGGCGATTGTATAACATTTGGTAGGCGATCGTATAGAAACTAGTAAGTGATCGTGTAGTTCTGTGTAAGCGATTACGGGGTACTTGTGGGCGATCATCTAGTGTTACTCAGCGATCGTGTAGAGACTTACTATTCTCATTTCCCTCTCAAATTAAAAACTCTTTCTCTCCTCATTTACTTTACTTAGCGATCGTGTAGAGACTTTATTTTTTGTTTCCCTCCCTCTCCCATTTTCATTTTCCTCTCAAATTTGGTTTTCCTCCTACCAAAATGATCAAATAAAATAATATTTCCCTCTCCTATTTTCATTTTCCTCTCAAATTAAAATTCTTTCTCTCCTACTTCACCATCTCACTCATGACCTTCCCCTTCCCCCCAATTTTTTTTCTTCTTCCGTGAGCCCGAGAGCCCAAGCTGTCATCAGCCTTCATTCTCTCCCTGCTTCCGTTCGCGCTGCTGTTATTGAGTTTTTCATTCTGTCATCTGCTCAGCCGCGCCAACCCTCTCCCTTGTCGTCTGCTCAGTCGTGCCCAAATATGTAGCCGAACGCTTCCGTCGCTTCAGCCCCACCCAGATTTGTAGCCGAACGCTCCCAGCCCCGCCCAGATCTGTAGTCGAGCACCTCCAATCCTTGTTTTGGGTAAGGTTTGGTAATCTTGATTATTGTTTGATTTTGGGTTAGTTCTGATAAAAACCCATCATAAATTCAAGTTGTAGCAGTGTTTGAAGATTGGAAGCGTGTAGTGCGGGGTTGCAAGGTTTTGACTTTGGAAAATTTGGTAACTTTTAGTAACTTGTTATTAAACTTTGGTTTGATGTATATTCAGACTGGACAAATAAATCAGTGTATGAGTGTTCTTGTTCCTCTTTTGTTTTCTTTTCAGGAAAGTTGGTCGAGGCTCGAGTTAATATCCAACAAAGTTAACGGTGTTTGGACGTTTTGATAGGTATTGAGGCCTTGAAACTCTTTTGGAATTGTTACATAGTTGCTGGAATTTGCGTTTTGTAACCATTATTATTTAACTTTTTGTAGGTTGGATTACGTTGTTTATTTTAATACTTATTTATATATTTTGAAATTTGATGTTATCGCTCTTTATTCTAGTTTGTAGGTTGACTTGCTTAAACATGGCTTGCCTGACCCTTAGTTCTCGATCTTTAGACTTCAAAGGTCAATGTAAAGATTAAATAATGTACTTTGTTGAGAGGTTATTTATTAAACAATTGTTGAAAGTTGAGTTTTGTATACAAAAGCAATAGTTGAGATTTTATTTTGTGCATGTACATGTGAAAGAGAAATATTGTTGTAATTTGTGAGGAGTGTTCATAGTTGAACATATGAATTTTTAGTGAATATATTGAGTTGATAGATCTTAAATATATAATGTTTATTTATTTGATGTAATTTTATTGTTGGAATACAAGGCAGAAAATGAGAATATCGATTGGAGCATTTAATTTGAAAACAAAAAGAGATATACTTGACACATAAAAAACGTCAAAGGGTATCACACTATACTTGACACTCGAATAAACTTGACATACCACCAATGTCAAGTATATTATCTTTCTTGACATTTCTTGACATGAAAATTGTATCAAGAAACATTTGTCTTGACTTTTTTTCGGAGTCAAGTTATCACACTATACTTGACACTCGAATAGTTGATACTTTTATAAGTATCAAGTATACCCTTTATCTGACATTGAAAAAACGTCAAGTAATCCAATTTCTGTAGTAGTGACCATCTTTTTTTTTACTAATTTTTCATCATTTCCCCTTTTCATTTAGTTTCCTTATGAAAATAAACAACAATGAATGTTTTAAATTCCTTTTGCGATTGAGGCTTATTACAATATAAACCCATTACGATCGTAAAATTTTTAATTATGAATTAGTAAACATGACCTAAATTTAAATGAGATTTCTTACCTGTTTAGATAAATAAACTAATTAGAAACTAAATGTATTTATAAATTAAAAAAAAAAAAAAAAACTAGATTGTCGCAAAATAAAATTTAATAGATTTTTTTTTTTTTATCATAATATGAACTTAAGTTGTTACAAAATTAAAAATACATCAATTAAATTGTTATATATTAAAAATTTAATGACACATCAGACACAATTAATCATGGTTTGTGTTTAATATTTTCTCCCATACATAGAAAGTTGGCTCATACATTACCTTTCTCAAACATGTTATTTATGGCAACTTGTTAGTTTACCCTTTTTCTCTCTGTTTCTTTGCCTTTCCTCTACCATTAAGACCACTATTTAATTTTTAAAGAACAAGTCGTTTCAATGATTATCTAACTAATACAGTACCGTTTTCGTTCTATTGATTTCGTAGTTTTATAAGAAGAATCTCAATCAACCCAACTATATATTCGTTAAAAATCTACCTATTCATCCTGTTAATAATCGAACAACTTCGAAATAATTATGAAGTTTATTATAAGTTAATTGAGATATGTTTTAAATATAAGAAGAGTCCTCCTTTATATGGTATCAACTTTAAGTCTCATGCAAATATTGCAACTGATGGGTGTACAAAGATAGATAAACAAGAATTTAATTAAAAAAAACAAAGTTCATTTTTTTAATTTTCATAATCATAGGGCTTTATAAAAGGGCTACATTGTCCCTACCATTTTTCCTTACACATTTCATTCATTATTTCTTCCCTTGGTAAGGTACGTACATTTATTTAACTATATAAAATGATTTTTCTTTAAACTATGATACATTTTGTTTTCTAGGCATCTAATCAATCTCATGGAAGAAAGCTACAAAATGAGGATGAGCCAAGGCGGAGGAATTCCGATGATGACGGCGGCGTTGCCACCCTTGCCACCGTCTTGTTTAGGAAAAATGACAACCATCCGTGATCAGAAAAAGTTACCATTCATTCAATACAACATGAACTTAAACCTATATGAAAAGGGCAAAAGTATCCTTTCTGAAGGAGAAGCTACTACAACACTGCTACCGAAGCAAAACCAACCACAACTCTCCGACTCCAATAAAGACCTCACCGCTGAAGCCAAGCGACTAAAAAGGTTCTTTACTAAACAATCTTGACATTTTTTTATCCATGTAGATACATTTTTTTTTACTGAGGGGTTAATTTGTCTTTTTACTAGGGTGATGCAAAGTAGACAATACTCTCAAAAGTATCGACTCAAACAACTTCATTATATTACTCAGCTTGAATCAGAACTCAAAGCCCTTCAAGTAATTACATAAATCAATAAATAATATCAACTAATTAATTTAATTAACTCATTGATCTTTTTTTTAACGAATAAAATAGGCAGAAGTAACAATTACCTCACCGAGGTTAAAATTCATGGACCGTCAAAATTCACTGCTCCGAGCCGAAAATTACTCTATCAAAGAGAAATTATCTGCATACACAGGAGAACTTCTATTCAAAGAAGGTAAATTTTATTAAATTAAAATTAATTAAGAGAAATTTTCACATATAGATGAAATGTCAACCTATTTATAAAAATGATAAAAAAAAATTATAATAGAAATCTATCATGCTTCTATAATTTTGCTCTTTCATGTAAATAATTTACTCCTTTTTTTTTCTTTTTTACTTTTTGAAAATCTCTCTTAAATTAAATTATTATTATACTTTTTTTTAATTTTAATAATGATTTTTGGGGCAGCCCAATATGAAGAATTGAAAAGAGAAAGAAATATGCTGAAGGAGATTTACGAAGCATATCAGTTAAAATTGCTGGAGACTTCGAAAAGCAGTAACAACAACAACACAACTGCTGCCAGTGGAAGCACTTTTCAATTGGTTGAAAATTGCCCACAAATTGCTACCAAATCAAACCCATTTACTATGCTCGAAAATTAAATCAAAATTTCTCTTATTATATCTTATAATAAGAAAATTTTGAAATTTGTAATAATTAATCAAATTAGACCACCCTATAATGGATCTAGTTGTTGTTCCTTTTAATATATATTTTGTGTGTATGTTTGAACTATGTACTTTGTAGGGATGAATTTGAAGAGAACTTTTTTTTTAAAAAAAAAAAAAAAAATTTAATTTCTGATTTTTCTTTCTATATTAAATTATGTCATATTTTAATGTTTAGGGCTGGCATGAGATGATGAAAGGCTATATGTGCATGTATATGTATTTTAAAACATTTTTAGGAATTTTTGTGAATGGGATCCAAAGGGCATAATTGTGATTCATTATATTTATGGTTTGATGTGTGTAAAATTATTTCCTTAAAAAAATTGTTGATATTGGACATTGGATAAGAGTTGGCACTCTCATATGATTCAATCAATATTTCTACCTATATGATTGGATATCAATCATAATATTCTCAAAGAATTATATCTAAGAAGTACTTATTTATTAATTTAAGCCATTTGTTAAAAGCTTATTTAAGTGTTTGGTGTTCTCGCATCTTCTCTTGATCGTGGAGTCAGATGCTTTTGAAGTTGTTTTACTATTAAACATAATGTGTCAACTAATTTTATGAGAGATTTCGAACGTAGTTGATGAAATAAGAAGATTCACACAAGAGTGAGAGTCATTTCATTATCCATTTGTCCTAAGCACCATCTGGTATGACCTTTGTTAACCAAAATCGCTTTATCTCTTTGAAGAAATTCATGTCGTTGGGATCTGATTTTCCTTTGCATAATGTTGTTAATTCTGATGTGTAAATTATTTGTGAAACTTATTTTAGCTTATTATTATGTTGTATTTGGTCAAAGATTTTGTCATGAATTTTTGAATTTTAAAATAGAAATAAGTTGAAAATCACGAAGAATTTTTATGAAAGTAACCATTAGTCATTGAATTTTAATTTGTAAAGTAGTCCATGTATTTTTTCTTTTGGGTAAATTATAAAAAATGTCTTCATCCTTGCACTTTTTGTGTCAAAAATTCCATAATTTTCAAAAATTTCAAAAATATCTTTATTTTTTTAAAAAATTCAAAAGTACCCTTACCGTTAGTGCTAAATGGAAATTGTTAGTGTGTCATCTCAAAAATATCCCTAAAAGAACCAATTTTTTAAAAAATAATATAGATATTTTCATCTTTTTCCTATAAATAGTTTCACTTTTTTCATATTTGTCCAATATTTACACCAATTTTCTCAACAACCAAAATAAAAACCAAAACTTTAAGTTAAAATATAAAATGACACAAAATTACAAAATTCTAAAATCAAAATATTCCTTTAAAATATACAAAACAATTAATAGCCAAATACAAAAAAAAAAAAAAGTATTTGGCTTTAACATATTCAACTATTAATGTACAATTTTGTTAAAACATTTAAGTCAAGGTTGTCCCTTGGTACTTCCATTGTTCTTTTTCTTCTTGTTATTATTTATATATCTTAACTGAAGTCGACAATTTTATTTATTTATTAGTTTCTAAGATAAAAAATGTGAAATATTTAAAAAAAAAAAAACAAAAAAAACAAACAAACAAAGAGGGGTGGAAACTAGAAAGGTATAGGTACCAAAGAAGAGGGGAGAAAAAAGAGGAAAAATAAAGAAGTAAGAGGGTATTAATGATTTCTATTTATATACTAACAATAAAAACAATATGAATATTTTTTAACTTTTAGGGTATTTTTGAAACTTTTGAGGTATTTTTGGTACAAAATATTAAAAGTTTCAATTCAAAACTAACAAGGATATTTTTTAACTCTTTTTCAAAGTTTAAGGTTGAAACTTTTGAAAGTCTACGGATATTTTTGACACAAAATATAAAATTTATGGATATTTTGTATAATTCAGCCTTTACTTTTTTAATAATTTAATAATGAATTTTAGTATGTAACAAGTTAGTTAATGTACTTTAAAATTCATAACAATTTAATTAGTTCTTATCGTGATATTTTTCTTTCTAAATTTGATCAATTTTCTTACCTAGATAGTTGAATCAACAAAAGGACTTTTTTTTGTTTTTTGTTTTTTTTTTTAAATTACAAAGTTTAAATCATAGATAATAAAAAGAAAAAAATCAACGTTTAATTTGGATAATCAAATGGCAGTGGAGCTACCAACCACTTAACCTCTGATCTTGCAAATCTGTCTGTCAATTTTGAATATGGAGATAATCAAATGATTATTGTTGGAAATGGAAATCAACTGCCTATTCACTTTACTGGTAATTCTTATATTAAAGGAAATATTAAGGACTTATTCTACAGGGGTTATTACATGTTTCTTTAATTAGTAAAAACTTGATTAGTATTTCTCGTTTTGAAGGAACTCTTATTCAAGAGAACCAGTGAGCGGAAACAAGATCTTTCTAAGATTATTGTGAAAAAATAAATGCATTAACAAACATACACGAACAATTATGCATTATAGAGAAAATTACAACATGCTTTCTTACTAAAACAAAAGGAATTGAGTGACATACTTTTGAAGAACTCTTCTTCTGGAAACCTCTCGCTCTCGTGAGCAATCGTCTAGCAACCTCTCACTTTAGCCACAATCACAAACTGTCTGATCCTCGAACAGCAACCCCTCGACACTACCACTCGGCAACCTTGGTATTCTCAGAGTGAGAATCTAGGA
This sequence comes from Benincasa hispida, assembly GCF_027475165.1. Lineage (NCBI taxonomy): Eukaryota > Viridiplantae > Streptophyta > Magnoliopsida > Cucurbitales > Cucurbitaceae > Benincasa > Benincasa hispida. The sequence continues at coordinate 15,822,235 of NC_143487.1, read as the reverse complement.
GGTGTGGGCTCTATGAGAATTTGGTAGAGGGAAGGAAGAAGTATACGATTGAGCTACATGATCAAATAAGTGGGAGAAAGGTTTTGTCTATCGTATAGACAGTGGGTACTTGATTGTCTAGCAATCTCTCGCTCTCGTGAGCAATCGTCTAGTAATCTCTCGCTCGATCGTTTAGTCTCTCGTGAGGACTATCATATAGTCTCTCGTGAGAGATCAGTTATGCCAATAATGAAGCGATCATCCAATAAAATGAAAGCCATTTTCATTTTATTCTTCAGTTATTAAAAACTGAAATTAACCTCCCACTTGCACGGAAAATGAAGAAAATAAATAACCAACTAAACAATTATCTCATAATTGTTTTTATTATAAATAAATATAATAACTAACTTATCATATTATATTTAAAATCTATAATTTTAATATCACATCGTTTGTAATATTTAAACCATAGTTTTCTTCTCCATTATTTAATAAAAATCATATTTATATCAATTCCTCCAATTAATGTATCTAATACATCAAATCAATTATATCACATATAATTGAACCAATTTAATTATATCATATATAATCAAATTCCCTCTTATTAATTTGAACACTTCAAACTAACCCAAAAACTAATTCTCAACTTGAATCCATTGAGTTACCAAGGGGACCTTATGGACCTGTAGCTTGAAGCTCCAACGATACGTGAATAACTGACTAAACTCTTTAATCACGATATCCACTATCCGTTAACTGTCGGACACTCCACTAAAGACTGACAGCTGCACTCTTCTCACTATAGATATATTTCTATGTCCATTGGATATAACCAACCAATAGTACGATAACCCTACACAGATCGCTCGTAAATACAGTTGGGCCAATTTACCATTTTGCCCCTGTAATTACATCTAACTCTTTAAGTACCACTGATTCCTCTAACGAATAATACATCATAGTTCTACTATGAGCGAACACTTCTTGGGCCATGAGAAAATGTGTGGCGCCACATTGTTCAGGCTCCGGAATCAACCCTTAAGGGAACAATCTATCTACTTACTCCTACTTGGGGGAAGGAGTGAATTCCATCTTCTGTAGTTGAGTTCCCAACTCCCCAATCAGACGAATCCCCAAAGTGGTAGGTTTGAGTAGGCAATCTGACCATTTGCACCCATGCAAATCAAAGGACCGTCCTCATAGGAATGATTTGGGATTAAGGTCATGTTACCTATGGTCATCCTAGTGAAATGAAAGTCTCTGTCATGAATGGCGTTATATAACAAGACTAAACATTTTGTAGTCCGGTCTTATAAAAACTTCTTTGTATAGGATACCCCCGCTCGCATGTTTCCACATGAATGATCAGGATTAGACCATATGTAGTACTTTACAACACTTGTAACATTTACAAAGCGGGCCGTATCCGTACTGTCACCACGATAAGGTTTCCCTCCTTTATCCATATACTACAGACCATTTATGTTATCACTTAAGGCATGATCCACTTATATGTCTCCACATACATGCTTAAGTTACAACGATAACCAGGGATCTTAGTTGATTGGTTTGTGGTTAATGCAACTAAAATATCCCATATTTCATAGACAACAGTTAAGAAAATATCTCATATTATTACATCACAAATGTTTGTTCATACACGTGTTTACAAACTACAGGACCCTATGAGATTTAGGGAATCAACCTCAACAATCTCCCACTTGTCCTAAAGCGAGTGGATGTACAAGATAAATACAAGTACAAAACAATAAACTAGGGCACTAAGGCCTAGTACAAAATCTCCCACTTGCCCTAGTCTAGTCGCGGACGGTTCCGTAGACCCATGCTCTATAGGTGACCCTAAAAAACTATAGTCGTGAGAGCCTTTGTAAACGGGTCAGCAATGTTGTGCTCCGAAGCGATCTTCATGATGATCACATCCCCTCGATGCACTATCTCGCAGATGAGATGATACTTCTCTTTATATGTTTGTCGTGCTTGTGACTTCTAGGCTCCCTAGAGTTCGCCATAGCACCACTATTATCACAATAAAAGGGTGATAGGCCTAGACATATCTGAAACAACTTCAAGATCAGTCAGGAACTTCCTGAGCCAAACGACCTCCTTAGCAGCTTCACAAGTTGCTGCATACTCAGCCTCTATCGTGGAGTTAGCGATGCACCCCTGCTTAGTGTTTCGCCATACTACAACCCCTCCGTTAAGAGTGAACACTGATCCTGAAGTGAATTTCTGAGAATCCTTATCAGTCTGAAAATCAGAGTTCGTGTATCCAATAAGGATCAAATCCTTAGATCCATACACGAGCATGTAGTACCTCATTCTCTGAAGATACTTGAGGATGTTCTTGACTGTAGTCCAATGACCCTGTCTTGGATTAGACTGATATCTACTGACTATCCTCACAACGTAGCAGATGTCAGGTCTAGTACATAACATCGCATACATCAAACTGTCAACAGTAGATGCATAGGGACCCGTCTCATTTCCTCAACCTCTTGAGGTGTCTTAGGACACTGTTCCTTAGACAATGTAACTCCATGCCGAAAAGGAAGTAGGTCCCTTTTGGAGTTTTACATCGAGTACTTGAACAACATCTTGTCAATGTACGATGCCTGAGACAGCGCTAGCACTTTGTTCTTTCGATCCCAAAAGATTTGAATACTAAGAACAAACTGTGCCTCTCCCAAATCTTTCATTTGGAATTGGGTCGCTAGCCAGTTCTTAATTGAAGTCAGTAAACCTCCCAATGAGTAGGATATCGTCTACATATAACACTAGGAAAACTATTGAACTGTTGATGATTTTCTTGTAGACATAAAGCTCATCAACGTTTTGGTCAAAGTCGTAAGATTTGATCACTGTATCAAACCTTATGTTCCAAGATCGAGACACCTATTTCAGCCCATAAATGGACCAATTCAGTTTGAAAACCTTTTGTTCTTGACCTTGGGCTATGAATCCCTCGGGCTGCACCATATAAATGGCCTCCTCAAGATTATCATTCAAAAAGGAAATCTTAACATCCATTTGCCATATCTCATAGTCATAATATGAGGTAATGGATAGGAAGATGCGGATAGACTTCAATATGGCAACAGGCAAGAAAGTCTCCTCATAGTCAATTCCCTCCACCTGGGTATAACCCTTTGCCATAAGTCTAGCCTTAAAGGTTTGCACCTTCCCATCAGCACCCCGTTTCCTCTTGTAGATCCATTTACAAACTATAGGTGTAACTTCATCAGGTTGATCTACAAGATCCCATACTGAGTTGAAGTATATAGACTCCATCTCGAGATCCATGGCTTTGACCCATTCATCTCGATCAACATCCTCCATGGCCTTCTTATAAGACAACGAATCCTCAATCTCACCATCGGCTACCATAGCCAGGATTTCAGTGAAACCCATATAGCGAACAGGTGGGTTCGTAACCCTCCCACTACGTCGAGGTTCCCTCAACTCTTGAGGTGGATTTGACCTACTAGATGAACTTCCATCAACAACTCTTGTTAATGTAGTAGGCCCTTCAATAACTCTTGTTGAAGCTTCAGCAGTTTTGTTCGAAAATTCACACAACACGATTTTACTACATGGACTGTGTTCCCTCATATGATCCTTCTTAAGGAAGGTAGCGTTTGTCGACAAAAACACCTTGTTTTCCTTAGAATCATAAAAGTACCCCTCCCCTCCCCCTCCCCCGGTGTCCCTTTTGAGGTAGCCTACAAATAGGCACAACCTCGAACGTGGTTCCAGTTTCTTAGGATTAGCCTCAAGCACATGTGCTGGACAACCCCAGATGTGGAAGTGATGCAAACTAGCTTTACGCCTATTCCACAACTCTAAAGGTGCTCTGGAAATACTCTTGGAAGGAACACAATTGAGGATATAAGTTGTAGTCTCCACTGCAAAACCCCAAAACGCGTTCGGTAAGGAAGCGTAACTCATCATCAATCGAACCATGTCCAACAAGGTTTTGTTTCTTCTCTCCGATACATCATTCTGCTGAGGTGTACCAGGCGCTGAGAGTTGGGAAATGATTCCAGGTCTTATCATATAGTTCTAGAACTCAGAATCCAAAAACTTTCCACCCCGATCTGATCGAAGTGTTTTTTAATCCGTTTATCCAATGCGTTTTCAACTTCATCCTTGAACTCTTTGAACTTTTCAAAATATTTTGACTTTCATTGCATCAAATAAACATTCCCATGCCGAGAGTAATCATCAGTAAAAGTGATGAAATACTCGTAGACTCCCCTGACTCGCACATTTATTGGACCACAAAGGTCTGAATACACTAACTCTATAGGCTCTTTCGCTTGATAACCTTTTCCATTAAAAGGTCTTTTAGACATCTTTCCTTCAAGGCATGACTCGCACACAGGTAAAAAAATTTTCTCTAACTCGCTTAGAAGTCCATTCTTCACCAACCTCTCATTCCTATTGAGATTGATGTGCCCTAATCGAAAGTGCCAAAGTTGGGCATTTTCCTTAGAAGAAACCTTAAGTCTTTTATTTTGAGTTACGATAGTTTTAAACATCTTTATATTATGGAGGGAATTTTTTGCTCACGGCCTTAGCACATACAAATTATTTTCCAATTTTGCTGAACAAATCTCAACACCATCTTTCAGAGTAAACACTTTATTCACCAAAAAGTTGAGAGTATATTCACATTCAATTAGACACTTTATAGAAATTAGGTTCCGCTTTAACTCGGGAACAATATAGACATCACTCAAAATGATAAATTTATTCTGTAAAGTCAACTGGAGCCCTCCCACTGCCACAACTGAAACAATGTGCCCAGTGCCTACTCGCATCGTCATCTCACCAGCCTCAAGCTGCCACCAGAATCTAATCCCCTGAAAAGAAGAACAAACATGATTAGTGGCTCTAAAGTCTATAATCCAGGTAGAATCATTATTCTCCACTAAATAAGTTTCCAAAACTAGTAAATCAAATTTACCTTGTTCTGCCTTGGCTTTAGCTTTCTTCTTCTCCTTCAATCAGCGAGGAAAGTTCCGCTTCCAGTGCCCATCCTGGTTGCAATGGAAACATTTTCTTTTTTTCAACCGGCGTTGGTCGCCTACCCCGTTGTGTGGCAGGTTGTGGATTAGCAGGTGTCTTCCCTTTCCCATTACCACCCTTATTCTTCTTCCACTTGGTAGTGTTAGAAGTAGAAGATGCAGACTTAGTTCTTGAGGTCGAACCTCGATGGAACTTCTTAGATGATGAATCAACATTTTCCTCATCAATCTTCTTCTCCTTGCTTTTCAGCAAGGATTGGAATGTCTGCAACTCATTGAGGGGAATTGTAAAGGAATGATCAACTTTATTCAGCACAACATTGCTGACAAAGTGCAGAAAGCTTTATGGCAACGTGTGCAAAATTATGCTGACCTGGTTGCTCTTATTGATATGGGACTCATTCATCTCCGCCACATTGAAGTAGACCATCATGTTCAGAACATGTTCTCGAACAGATGTACCCTCCTCCATTTTAGAGTTGAAGATACATTTCAAAGCTTCGTGCTTGAGCTGTCCAGACGGTTGTCCGAACATTCCTTGCAGGGACTCCATGATCTCATGTGCAGAGACCATAAGCTCATGCTTCTTGGCCCAAACGTCGTTCAGACTGAACAAGATACAAGCTTGGGCCTTCTCGTTCGCTTGTGTCTATCTTTCATATGCCTCCCGAACATTTCGAGCGACAGTTTGAGTCGGAATAGGAGGACACTCCTCTGTAAGGACGAATCTTAGGTCATCGATGATAAGAATGGTATTTATCGTGTTTTTCCAACTAACGTAGTTTTTGCCAGTCAGTTTGTCGGCACTTAATAGAGCTAACATGGTTGTTTCCATTTTAAAGTTGCTAAATTCCTGAAAAACATGAACAAACTTAATGAGTCTATGCATTACCCCTTTTAATACCAAGTTTAGTTTTAGCAAAATAGTTCGATTGTACTCTAAATGAAAAGATATCTATTTTACAATGATGCCCCAGCGAGGTAGGACAAAAGTCACTGATGGGGTGATCAAGTGCCCCTTCACTAGGATGAGACATTCTCAACTATTAGACAGAAAAAACACTTGTAACTGACTCTAACAGTCACCATTTTCCGGTCCAGAACTGTTAATCTTTAACAATTCCGCGTAAGTGTAACCCTTATTCCAGGCTTAGAGTCCTGCCCTAATGCGCCCACCATAGGAAAAAAGCAGATTAGGACAAGAGATTAAAGCGACTTTATCCTATATAGGAGATCAAATAAAGAGTCATGCAAAACTTCCATCCTTTAGGGGTACACTCCCAGGGTGCCTCGAGGCGATGCACAAAACGTTATCCAACCTAATGAGAGAGACCGTAGGATATGTTGTCACACGTCCCGCTCCCACTTACTATGAACATTCTCTCCATTCACCTTGGTATTGACCTACCCAAACATCATCCTTTAGGGGGATACTCCCAGGGTGCCTCGAGGCCGAGGATAGATCTCACGGTGTGAACATTAGGAAGAAACGTAAAGAGGTTTAAGTGAAGTATCATATACCCCAAGTACCTCCCACTGAATGTTCTACCTAGGATTCATTAACTTAGACAATTCGGCTACTGATTTTATCTAAGTGTAAGTTTAATTTGCTAGAAAACAACTCTTGCTTTTGATAATTAAACAAGTTCGAATCAAGTCCCACAGAACACTTTAACAGACTATCATCAAATTTTTCATGCATGCATCAAATTTATCTAATTCACCTTTCTAGGTAGGTTCCCAATTAGGGGTGTTCCGTTTCTGTCAGCTTAAGTACCACAGCCTAGACAGAACCCATCTTAGATAAAAGGTCCCTTATAGATAGATTTGGTACATCTTTAATCTTTTATTAGTCAATTTTAATCCTATTAAACTGATTAAAAGATTAACTTAGGTTTCTAATCTCAATAGAACTGTGATCTTAGGTCTATCTCCATCAAATTTTAAAACTCTTTTAAAAAAATGATTCAAGCCTAAGTTTGCATGCATGTCTTTCTTATTGTTTTTAGTTTTAATTTCTATTATAACTCTTATAAAAGAAACAACCAAAATCATCCACATTGCTAAGCTAGACTAGGTATTTATAACTCTAATAAATTTGACCTATGTGTCATGCTTCATGCAATGTCCATTCATTACTATATATAACTCTTATATAAAAAGTAATGAACTAAGCATACATGCTTCCATACACCTTTATATTATAACATTTATAATATAAAGATGATGTATGAATATGCTTAATGCATGCATAAATATATTCATGCATAAATATAACTCTTATATTATATGATGCATGAGCATGCTCTTAAAGTAATATAATCATGCAAGCTACTATATCATAACTCTTACAATGTAGAGATGATGCATGACAAATGCATAATCTATGGTGGGATTTAAAACTATATGGCATACTATATGACATATAATTAAAACATACTATCATGTACATTCACCAAAATTAATGGACTGGGATGATTAGCCTAAAAAAATGGAAAGGAAAACTATCTATTACATAGACCATCGAGTAAACCGGTTCAAACAGGCAAACTGGGTCTTGAACCGCCTGGGCGAAGCCTCGCTTCCTGATCGTATAGCTTTTCCTTGTGATCGTCTAGTAAAGTTGGTTGAGTAACCACAATCGTATAGCAACAATCAAGTACCTTTGACTATGCAATGAAGCATGAAGGCCACTCGATCGTGCAGTGCACCATATTTAAACACAAACCTAAACGATCAAGTAGACGACAACTATGCGATGAAGCGTGACCGTCTAGACGATCGAAGAGCAAGCACTGAGTAACATGAAGGAATGATAAAACATAAAACAAAAAGACTTCAGAATCAATAAGCACTTAAACTACATTTAATTTGAGTTTTAAGCATGTTGTTCATATGATATTCAAAAGAGGGTTAGAAACAGATATTACCTTTGAAGATTTCCTCCACGAATTCAGCTGAAATTCACCAAGATAGAGCTTGAATCTTCAAGAGGACTACCACCGAGATCTTCTCTACTATGCTCAAGCTGGAACATGTGGTGGAAACACTTAAATCAAGTTGAATTGATGAAGAACAAATGAGGGATGTGTAGGGTTCTCAGGTATTCACTTCAGTAAGTAAAACTTAGAATCCTTACTGATCTTCATGCATAGAGCTATTATATATAGGTAGAAATAATGCAAAATCAATAGGCTGCATGGAGGGCACCACCTGCTTGGTGATCATATCAATTTATTATTGGATTTTGGTGACAATCCATCAAAATATGGTTAGTGGATTTTTTCCAAAAAATGGAAAAATCCACTAATTTAAAGTGATTTCAAAAAATCATTTTTATTTTTATTTTTAAATTAGTTTTATAAAATTAATTCAAAAATACTTAATTTAAATAAAACTAATTTTAATTTATTTGTAATTAAACTTTTTAATTAAAATAATATTAATTTAATATCTAAATATTAAATTAATAAAATATCAATATCACCAAAAGATCAATTTTATATTTAAATCATAATCTAAATATTAATTGATTTTCCAATTTCGTTTAATTTCAATTAAATTAACGTTTATAATTGTATCATATACAATCAATAGAAAATCCCTAAAATTTGAATTTGAACATTTTAAATTTATAACCCTTATTTTATACATCAATACTTAATTTGTTATTCCAATTTAATGAGCTAGTAGAGGGACCTAATGGACCTACAGATCATGAGCTCCAACGATCTGCAATTAATTTGTTAAAACTCTTTAATCGAATTAATTACTGTTCGTTAACTATCAAGACACACCACTATAGCTCGATAGTTACACTCTCCTCACTATAGATATATTTCTGTCCATATAAACAATAGTCAGTAAGTCGGTCCTTCATAGGTCGTTCGTAATTACAGTTGGGTCAAAATTATCGTTTTACCCCTGTAAATGCATCTCGTTCCTTAAGTTCCCACTGACCCTCCAATGAACAATTTGATTCATAATACTACTTATGAATCATGTCCTTCTATGATGAGAAGGCAGGGCCCTGATTGTTCAAGACCTGAAATCAATACTTAAGAGAACAACCTATCTATTAATCCTAAAATAGGTAGGAGTGAATTCTATCTTGCAGGGGTATATCCCCAGCTATCCATCCGCTCTTATCCCCAAAATGGAAGGCTTATTGAGTAGTGTTGTTGAACTACTCTCACCCATGCAGATCAAAGGATAATCCCGAATAAACAGAAGTTCATAGCTAGCTCAGGATTAAGATCGAGTTATCCTAGGTTACTTAGTATGAAATAGTCAGTTTTAACAGTAAACGGTCATTATAAAGAAAAGTGACTATTTCGTGGTCCAGTCTCTATGCAAACTCATTGCATAGAATGTCCCCACTCATATGTTTCTACATGAATGATCTGTGGATCACATCATCTGTATTACTTATACAAAATGGGTTACATCCAATAGTGTTACCAGGATGAGATACCCAATTTCATCCATATACTTATAGACCATTTAGGCTATATACTATTAATTTGATCCTGTTTATGTCACCACATGAAGTTAAAGTTTTCATACTATAGCCATTAGATTTTCATAATAGAATGCAAAGCAACAACTTTATTGAATAAGGTACTCAATAATATTTTATTGATAAATAGAATGTTTAATATAAAATTTACGAACTGCGAGTTCTAGGACATTCCCAACAATAACACTTACCGAGTGATCATGTAGCCAGTGACTATGTGATGAAGCATGCTGGCCTACACGATCGTTTAATGCGTGCACATACCATGCAACGAGTATCCCATACTCAACGATTGTTTACCCTCATCGTTTACACGATCGAGTAGCCAACGCAAACCACTTGAGTAAACACTTCATCGTTCGTTTAGCATCAGCCATACGATTGTTTAGTAAATGTTACACGATCGAGTTAGAACTTTTCTACCCGATCATTTAGGCAAATCTAAACGATCTTTTAGCCTGGCCTACACAATCTGACCAATTCTTGGTCTTTTTCTTCCTTGAAGTAAACAACATCTCCATGACTTGAAGCTTCATCATAAGCGACTCTTACAGACTCAAACTCTTTGAATTACAGACTCGATAGCAAGTTAATATACCCAAAAATACAGGGGTCCTTATAATTAACTTTAAAATGTAAAAAAAGCAATAACCAGAGCCAATCATCCCAGAAACTCCATTAATCCACATCCATAAATATACACTTAAACATAATGTAGACATGCTTTAAAACTCACCAAGAATGTAAATGCAATTCAATACATCAATAGATTTGGAATATCAGAAACACCTGGCTCTAATACCAATTGAAAAAACTCTTATTCAAGAGAACCAGTGAGCAGAAGTAAGATCTTTTCAAGCCTATTGTGAAAGAATAAATGCAATCACAAACATACACGAACAGTTATGCATTATAAAGAAAATTACAGTATGCTTTCTTACTAAAACAAAAGGAATTGAGAGACATACCTTTGAAGAACTCTTCTTCTAGAAATATCTCGCTCTCGTGAGCAACCGTCTAGCAACCTCTCGCACTAGTCACAATCACAAACTGTCTAATCCTCGACAACCCCTAGACACTACCACTCGACAACCTTGGTATTCTCGCAGTGAGAATCCAGGAGGTGTGGGCTCTATGAGAATTTGTTAGAGGGAAGGAGGAAGGATACGATCGAGCTATACGATCAAGTAAGTGGGAGAAAGGTTTGATCTATTGTATAGACAGTGGATACTTAATCGTCTAGCAATCTCACACTCTCGTAAGCAATTGTCTAGCCAATCATCTAGTAATCTCTCACTTGATCATTTAGTCTCTCGCTCGATCATTTAATCTCTTGTGAGGGCTATTGTATAATCTCTCGTGAGCGATCGATTAGTAATGCCAATAATGAAACGATCATCCAACAAAATGAAGACCCTTTTCATTTTAATCTTCAAGTATTAAAAACTAAAACTAACCTCCCACTTACATGGTTAATGGAGAAAATAAATAACCAACTAAATAATTATCTCATAATTGTTTTTATTATAAATAAATATAATAACTAACTTATCATATTATATTTATAACCTATAGTTTTAATATCACATTATATGTAATATTTAAACCATAGTTTTTTTCTTCTTTATTTAATATAAATCATATTTATATCAATTCCTCCAATTAATGTATCTAATACATCAAATCAATTATATCACATATAATTGAACCAATTTAATTATAGCACATATAATCAAATTCCCTCTTGTTAATTTGAACACTTCAAACTAACCCAAAAACTGATTTTCAACTTGAATCTATTGAGCTACCAAGGGATGGACCTGTAGCTTGAAGCTCCAACGGTATGTGAATAACTGACTAAATTATTTAATCACGATATCCACCATTCGTTAACTGTCGAGCACTCAACTAAAGACCGATAACTGCACTCTTCTTATTATAGATATATTTCGTCTCCATTGGCTATAACCAATCAACAGCGCGATAATCCTTTATAAATCACTCATAAGTGCAGTTGAGCCAATTTACCGTTTTGTCCCTGTAGTTACATCTAACTCCTTAAGTACCACTGATTCCTCTAATGAAAAATACATCATAGTCGTACTATGAGTGAACACTTCTCGGGTCATGAGAAAGTGTATGGCAACACATTGTTCAAGCCCTGGAATCAGCCCTTAAGGGAGCAATCTATCTACTTACCTCTACTTCGGGGAATGAGTGAATTCCATCTTGTGTAGCTGAGTGCCTAGGCCCCCAATCAGACGAATCCTCAGAGTGGTAGGTTTAAGTAGGCAATTTGGTCACTCGCACCCATGCAAATCAAAGGGTTGCCCTCATAGGCAAGAAGTTCCCAACTTACTCAGGATTAAGGTCATGTTACCTATGGTCATCCTAGTTAAATGAAAGTCTCAGTCATGAACAATGTTATATAATGAGACTACACATTTTGTGGTTCAGTCTTATACAAACTCCTTTGTATAGGATACCCCCACTCGCATGTTTCCACATGAATGATTAGGATCAGACCATCTGTAGCACTTTACAACACAAGTGGGTCGTATCCGTAGTGTCACTAGGATAAGGTTTCCCTCCTTTATCCATATACTACAGACCATTTAGGTTATTACTTAAGGCATGATCCACTTGTATGTCTCCACATACATACTTAAGTTACAACAATAACCAGGGATATTAGTTTATTGGTTTGTGGTTAATGCAACTAAAATATCCCATATTTCATAGACAATAGTTAAGAAAATATCTTATATTATTACATCACAAATGTTTGTTCATACACGTGTTTACAAACTGCAGAATCCTACGAGATTTAGGGCATCAACCCCAACACGTTTAACAATGGATAACTCTATGATTGTTGAATTCTATGATTCCTTTTGTGCCATTAAGGACAAGGAAACGGGGAAGACTCTTCTTGAAGAAACAATTAAAGGTGGTCTTTATCAACTCAGTGGTGTCAAAGTAGTCTTATCTAATGTTAAACAAGAAGCTTGTAGTCCAACTTTCTCTTTTGTTGTTTTTATCTCCTGTTTGTCTAAAGATAAGAATGGGAAGAAGCCTATGTTAGTTCTCCAGGTAATCATCATGTTTTGTATTGCTCTAAAGATGTTTGGCATAGTAGATTGGGCCACCCATCTATTAGAGTTCTAGACTGAATATTATCTTCTTGTAATGTTAAAGTAAGGATGAATAAAAAAGTTATTTTTATGAGGCTTGTCATTACAGAAAATTGCATAGATTATCCTTCTCTCATTCTCTATCTTATGCATCTCAATCTTTGGAATTAATACATACAAACTGATGGGGTCCAACTCCCTTGAATTCTATCAATGGTCATTCCTATTATATCAGTTTTATGGACGACTTCAATCGAAATACATGGATTTACCCCTTGAAGTTCAAAAGTGATGCTATTATAGTCTTTAGACAACACAAACAGCAAGTCGAAAACTTATACGATACAAAAATCAAAGAAATCCAATATGATGAAGGTGGTGAGTTTAAGCCCTTGATACAGTTAGACTTAGAATCTAGCATTACAATGCAACTTTTGTGTCCTTATACCTCTACCTAAAATGGTAGAGTTAAACGAAAGCACCGACATATTGTGGAAACCAGTCTATCTCTTCTTACCCATGCCAAAATGCCACTTGTTGGGATTGATGTCCTAATTCTCCTGAAGTCTCATAGTTTGTAAACTATACACATTGTTATGAATAAAATAAGAGTTATTTTATTTTGCATTTACTCATATCCAATAAACAAAGCTCCATGGTTATTGTATGAAAATTTAAGCATGTATATAAGATATACAAGTAGATCATGCCTTAAGTGATAACCTAAAAAGGTCTGTAGTATAAAGATTAAGGAGGGATACCTGATCCTGGTGACACTACGGATACGACCTGCTTTGTAGAGGTTTAAAGTGTTGTGAACTACTACAGATGGTAGATCCCTACCATTCATATGGAGACATGTGAACGGGGGTGTCCTATACAAAGAGTTTGTATAAGACCAGACAACGAGATGAATAGTCTCTTTATATAACACCATTGATACTTGAGACTTACATCTCACCTAAACGACCATAGGTGACATGATCTCAATCCTGAGTGTTCTGATAACTTCTACCTTTGAGGACGGTTCTTTGATTAGTATGGGTGAGAGTGGCCAGATTGCCAACTCAACAAGACTACCTTTTTGGGGATTTGTCTGATTTTGGAGCTGAGAACTTAGTTACACAAGATGGAATTCACTCCTTCCCCGAAGTAGGGGTAAGTAAATAAATTGCTCCCTTAAGGGCTGATTCCGGGTCTTAAACATAGTGGCCACAGTTTCTCTTTGGAAGAGAGGACTCAACCATAGTAGGATTATGACTTATGTTCATTAGAGGGATCAGTGGTACTTAAGGAGTTAGATGTAGCTACAGGGGCATAACGGTAAATTGGCCCAACTGTACTTACGGGGGATCTGTGAAGGGTTATCGCACTATTGATTGGTTGATATGGACACAAAATATATCTGTAGTAAGAAGAGTGCAGCTGTCGATCTTTAGTGGAGTGTCCGATAGTTAACGGATAGTGGATCCCGTGACTAAGAAGTTTAGTCAGTTATTCACGTACCGTTGGAGCTTCAAGCTACAGGTCCATAAGGTCCCTTTGGTAACTCAATGGATTCAAGTTGAGAATAAGTTCTTGATGTTAGTTTGAAGTGTTCAAATTGACAAGAAGAAACTTAATTATATATGATATAATTAGTGTGATGTATGAGATACATCAAATGGAGGATTAATGTAAATATGATTTACATTAAGTACCATAAAATAGAAAAGGAACTATGGTTTATATGTTTCATGAGATGAAATATTAAAACTATAGGTTATAAATATAATATGGTAAGTTGGTTATCATATAATTATTGGATAATTATCTCTTTTTCTCTAATAACCAATTGAATGGGAGGTTATTGGTGGTTTTGTGGTAACCATGAGATAAAAGGAAAAATGGTTTCCTAAATTTAGAAGAGTTGCTACTTTCGGAAAGAAACTCACGGAAAGACTATCAAGTGAAATTATTTCACTAAATGATAGTTGATAGAGAGACTAAATGATCGTGGAGTGTTACTATACGATAGTTCACTCAGCTAGTCACAGCTTAACGATCGTAGGGCATTATCTATACAATGGGCTACATTCTTCTACACGATTGAGCATTTATCTATATGATAGACACTTCCATCTTCCACTTGCTCAATCGTCTACATGATTGTTGTTTCTTCAGTCTCTTCCTCTAACCAAGTCCATACAGAGTCCACAACTTTTGAATTCTCACACCGAGAATACCAAGGTAATCATTATGGTGGTGTCCGCACTCAACTCGATTGAGTTCGAGGTTTTGGAGGTCGTTCATTGGGTTCGTGATCATTGTGATCGTTGGGTTTGTGTTTGCTGTTAATCGTGCTATGTTGCAGTTGTTGTGTTCGAGCATATGTGTCTGGGAGACTGAACAAGCGTTCGTGATCGAGAGAGTTTGAAAAATGAGTCTTCAAAGGTATGTACATTCTATCCCATGATCTCATTGTAAAGTATACTTTAATTTCGTATTGTGCATGACCTGTTGGTTTCCTTTTTGTGACTATAATTGTTTATGTTCAATTTCGAATGGAATTTGGAACGATCGTTCCACTGCTCATGGAAATTCTCGTGTCTAATTTTCTTCAATTGCAGCTTAAGTACCCCAGCCTAGACAGAACCCGTCTTAGACAAAAGATCTCGTATAGATAGATTTAATATAATTTTAATCTTTTATGCCAATCAATTTAATCCTATTAAACTAATTTAAAAAGATTAAAATAGGTTGCTAATCCCACGAGAACCTTGAACTTAGGTCTATCTCAATTCAATTTTAAAACCCTTTTAAAACATGAGTTCATCTAAGTCCACATGCAACTCTTTCTTATTGATTTTAGTTCTAATTTCCATTATAACGCTTATAACAGAAACAACCAAAACCATCCATAACGCGAAGCAAACAGATACAAGGAATTCATAATGCTTATAAATTAGTCTAAGTGTCATGTTCCATGCATTTTTCATTCATTGTTACTTTTATATAACTCTTATACAAATAAGCAACAAAGCAAAACATGCTTCCATTCACACTTATACTATAACACTTATAATATAAAGATGATGCATGAATATGCTTATTGCATGCATAAATATAACTTTTATATTTCATGATGCATGCGCACGCTTTCCTGTAATTTCATCATGCCATATTATAACACTTATAATACATGATGCATGAATAATTGCATAACCTAAGATGGGTTTCTAATCTAAATGTCATACACTATGGCATATAAATAATTGCACTATCACACCCCGCCTCGAGCCCGAACTCTTGAGCCTGAGGAGAGGCGTGAGGGACCGCAGATACCACCCTTTTGTGATACCTACTGTCCAACTGAACCTCTTACTTTACTCAATAAATTTTAAGTCAATGAGGTAACAACAACTGATTATGTAGGCCCATTTTATTACAACCATGTAATGTTTATACAACTCCAAGACTTAACAACAAAGTTTACAACAACCAATCTTTAAAACCCTTCGAAAGTGTAACTGTTGTGGAAGACCTTGACCTTAGCAGGGAACTCCTCACCTTTCACTACCTTGGTAAGGATAGGAATCTTTCCCTTAGAAGTTCCTTGATCTTCCCGGGCTCCTCTTTTGAACCCTAAATTTCAGATTCAACTTAAGCTCAGATTACTCATAGTTCTAGGCTTTATCTCGAGTTACTTTCTTCTACAAATATGCTCTAAAATGTCTCAAGATCTTACCTCAAAATCTTAGCTCGGAAATTCTCATGGTTTGGTTGGAATATTCAAAAAATCAATACTGGCCCAACTTACCCGATAGCTTGACCCTTCTGTCTTTTCCTCATTCTATAGCCTGATTCCTTAGAGCTTTTT
Source organism: Benincasa hispida (assembly GCF_027475165.1). NCBI lineage: Eukaryota > Viridiplantae > Streptophyta > Magnoliopsida > Cucurbitales > Cucurbitaceae > Benincasa > Benincasa hispida. Next base: position 15,805,690 of record NC_143487.1, on the reverse strand, counting down.
CTCTGGCAACCCTACCCTGAAAGCTAGACTCTCAGAGCTTTCAAGTGGCTTTAGAATCACTCCAAACGTACGAGTATTCTGGGAGATATCCTCGTCCCAAGTTGATGTTACTTCCAGATCTTCATGTCCGACAGCATCTTTCCCTCTTCGAACCTCTTGACCAACGCATAGTGTTACTACCAACCCATGCGTTCTTCCATCAATGCATAGATTCCTCATAATTAGCCTTCATACACTTCCTAATGTCCTTTGAAGAGAAATCGAGTTATCATCTGAAGAGATCCCTGGCTCTATTTATAGCCGTCCAAAATCTCTCTAAGGCCGACACCTCCTACTTGGCCGCATGTCCAAGTATCTTTTCCCCACACTATCAATGCAACCTTCATGCCATTGCAATCTAAGGTGTCTTCCTCTTCCTTAGCCAACACATAATGCTCCCCAACAAGCCACATGTTCGGATGTCAACTTTGAATGTGTCCATCCAATATCATATGCATACATCCAACCTCATATGCGTCCATCTAATCCCCATATGCGTCCATCCAATTGTCGCAACATACCTATGTCCGGACACCACCAGTTGGCACAGGCGTCCATCCAACATCAAAATGCGTTCATTCAATCTTACCTTGTGCATCCAATTGACACAACTTGGTCACATATGCTAGATGCTCGCAAGGCTCCTCTTTGGCCGCATATCCTTCTCTTTCGCATGGCTTACCTTTGACCTATGCACTCAACTAGGATAATGATCAACACTCTTCCAACGCATACTATTAGCCTTGTCCTATGTGCCCACATGCCCTCAGATGTCCAATGCATAACAACCTTATGTACCGCAAGCCTTAGCAATGCAAGACGTTTCACCGTGCATCTACCATGGCTTTGTCTCATCGCCTAGTTCATCGTTTAGTACTGCTGCCGCATAGCACCATTGCATAGCGTTGCCGCATAGCACCAGTCTACCACATAGCTCTTGCTCATCGTGTAGCATTGACGCCTATCATCTAGAGAAGCACGACTATCGTCTAGCGCACACACCCATCGCGTAGCGTCATCGCCCAACGTCATCGTCTAACGCTGATGCCGATCGTGTAGTGCCAACGCCTCATCGTCTAATGTTATCGCCCATCGCATAGCACTATCATTTAGCTCCCCGTATTTGCTATACGATCTTCCAGTGCCTGCCTACACGATCACCTACCTCATCGTGTAGCTCCGCTCACTTACTAAACATCGCATGCCCCGTCGTGTAGCGCTGCTCATTTGCTACACGATTGTATACCTCATCGTGTAGCACTGCTTATTTACCACACGATCAACCAGTGCACGCAACTCCAACGCCCAGCGCCCATGTCCGCGCAGCTTAAGGCTGTCGCATGCTTTGCTAACCTTTCAAGACATTGGTTGCCACATGCTTGTCCCCACATAGCCTTTCCTCTCAGCCACACTTTAGCCTCTTTCAATACCCAAATAACCTCTCAAATTTTAATGGCCAACGCATGGCACAACACCAACGGCCAGCACAAGGCCAACGCATTGTCTAATACTTAGTCATTTCTCTAACTTCCAACGCATAGTTCTTTTTGGCATCATACTTAAACCAAAATTTCACTAGTTAAGGCTTATCTCAAAGCTACTAAACAATCTTATTTAAACACTTAGGATTTTCCTCCTCTTCAATATAGGATTTAACTTATACTTAGTTAATCCCTTTTATTTCCTACTTAAGTAGGAAAAATGAAAAACTGGGTTTCACATGCACTTACTGGTGGGAGGCATTTCACATGACCTTTACCTCATCAATCGAATGCCTATTTCCATTCTCATAGGTCCTTCACTATGCTTCATTACAAACAATTTGATTATCATGATCTTCACATCTTTAGCACTGCCTATTATCCATACCTTAAACTGTATTAGCAATCATAAAGGATATAAATGTCTTAGCTCTTCTAGCTATATCTACACCTCTCGGCATGTTTGTTTCAATAAGGATGACTTTTCATACAACGCCTAAAGGAAATCGGACATGAGGATTTTCATGAGCAGCAGAAAGATCGTTCCAAATTTCAATCGTATATGAACATTAACAATTACAATCACAAACGGAAACAACAAGCTATGTGCAAAACGGAAATTATAGCATGCTTTTCTAAAGATCAAGGGATAGAACAAACATACCTTTGAAGACTCATCTTCAACATCCTTGATAGCAACACGACAACACATGAACGCTCGAACTCTATGATCGCAACACTGCACGATCACATCGAACTCGAACACAGTGATCTCCAAGATCACGAACACCACGAACGTAACGAACGGCCACCACAGAACCTCGACTGATGTCAAGTTTAGTATGACACCACCACAATGGCTACCTTAGTATTCTCGATATGAGAATCTAGAAGTGTGGGATCTTTGTGGACTTGGTTAGAGGAAGAACAATCGTGTAAACGATTGAGCAAGTGGGAGATGGCAGATGTCTATCGTATAGACGATGTCCAATCATTTAACAAACGCTATGCGATTGTTTAAAAAAAGTTGCACTATCATTTAACTAATCGGCCAGCTGAGTGTCTATCATATAAAAACACTCCACGATCGTCCAGACTCTCCAAGCTGTCTTTTAGCAAATCTAATTTACTTGACAGCTGCCGTGAGTAATTTTCGAGAATGGAAATCTTAATTCAACAACTACTAAATTTTAGAAAAACATTTTTTCTTTTATCTCACGGTCCTTAAAGAAGATCATCAAGTCCAAAAGGGAAATTCTCCAAGAAGTTCAACAAGTTCAAAAGGCCGATCATCCAAGAAGATCATCAAGCTTAAGGATTAAAGTTTATTTTTTTTTAGAGAAAGAATCAAAGGATTATGTATTAGAGGTTATGTTCACTATATTAAAATTGATACAAATACAAAATTTGAATTCAACAAATTAAATTTCTCCAAAAATCTCGTCAAACAGAAAGAATTGTAGAATGATAATTGAAGTTTTTGTTATTATAAAGAAAATGTGAATCATGCAAAATGAAGTCTCTAAACTTATTTTCTTTGACGAAATTGTATGATTGTTATCTTTATATTTAAATTTTGATTTATTATTATTCATTGACCGTTATATTTGAAGGGAAAAAAAGACATATATGTATAGTATCTTGAAGTTTGAATTTTGATACAATATTGATTATTAGATTTATTTCCAACATTAATAAATATTTAGATTATTCTCAAATTTAAATTCTGATTCGTAGGAAATTTAATTTGATTTTCTTTACTTTTTTAAATTTCTTTTTTAAGGAGACGAGTGAGTAAATTGCCAGAAGCAAAAATAAAACAAGAATTGGATCGGTAGATAAGAAATAGAAGTGAGTTTGAATGAGAAAAAGGGAAGAAGAACTAATATAAAAAGTAAAGGATATGGTTCAGGAGGGAGTGTTATTAACTATAACGATTATTTTGGATGTTAGATTTTATGTCCTAAAACTTATACTGAAAATTCTAAAGTCGTTATTGAATATATGAATTGCTTATTTCGTTAAACAAAAAGATTCATGACTATTACATGAATACTTGAACTTTATGTGGAGGCATAAAAGTGGATTAGGTTAGAGTAAATAGTCAAAATAGTCCATAGTATATGAAATAAGGTTGTGTGCTTTATTTTGGTAACACTATCAGATGTAGCCCACTCTGTAGTTGTTACAAGGAGTTGTAAAGTGCTACAAACGAAGTGATCCTAATTCGTACATGTGATGACATGAGGAGTAGAGGCGTCCTGTGCAATGAGTTTGCACAAGATCAGACCACAAAATAAGTCACTCTTACTTTATAACGTTGTTTACTACTTAAAACTAACTATTTTACAACGATGACCTAGGTAACTTAACCTGAATCCTGAGCTAACTATTAATTTCTGTTTATTCGAGATAATCCTTAGATTTTCATGGGTGAGGGTTGACTCAACAGCGCCGGCTCAATAAGCCTCTCATTTCAAGGATAAGACTGGGTAGATAGCTGGGGACATAGGGTACAAGAGAGAACTCACTCCTACCCGCTTTCAGGGATAGTAGAGAGGTTGTTCCCTTAAGTGCTGACTCCGGGTCTTGAACAAGGGGCCCCATCCTCTCATTGGCTCGACAGGGACTCGGTTTTATGATCAGATCACAAACCAATTGTTCATAAGAGGATCAATGGGACTTAAGGAACAAGAGGTAATCTCGGGGGTAAAACAACCATTTAACCTAGCTGTTATTACGAACAACCTGTGAAAAGTTAAATTACTAATCATGGTTATATCGAGTAGACACAATATATCTACAATGAGGGAAGTGCAACTCTGGGCTTTAGTAGAGTGACCTAGTAGTTAACGAATGGGGGTTAATTTGGTGTATAGCGTTTAACTGATTAATCTCCTATCGTTGGAGCCCATGAGCTAGTAGAAGCCCATGATCTGTAGGTTCATTAAGTTTCTTACTAGCTCACAAATGGATTAGCGTTAAAGTAGTGTGATAAGTTGATTTGAAACGGTCAAATTAGAATTAAGGGAATTAGTAATTATATGTGATATAATTACACGTTTAATTTTGGAATTAAACGAAATTGGAGAATCAATTAATATTTAAATATGATTTAAATATTAAACTCATGAATAGGGATTCATGGTAATGGAATTGGTGATAAATTAATTTAATATTTGATATTAAATTAATAAAATTAATTGATTTATTAATTTTATTAGAAAATTAATTATTGAATTAATTTTGTAAAATTAATAAGACTTTAATTTTAAATTACAGAATTAAAAATTAAAATGAATTTTTTATTTCAAATCAAAATTTATATAAAATAAAAAAGAAGAAGAGAAAGTGGAAATCCCAAATTTTGGGATTTTTCCACTTTCTTTAAAGTAGCTCACTCACCAAAGCACTTCAATTTCCAGCTCAAATTCAAAGCAGCTACTGTGATTCATACATGGTTGTTAGTTGCATGAATGCCATGCAATATAAAGCTGGAATTTTGAATGGAATGAGCATGCAATTGCTGCTGAATTCTGAGAAATTAAAGGTTGAAGAAAATTGTTCTTCATAGTGAAACCAGAAAACCTTTCTTCTCCATTTCCCCAATTCAAGCTTATTTTGAGTCCCACAACTCAATCTAAAGCATCGAGAGGATAGTAAGGAAGCTTTATGGTAGTTCACATGCAAAGGAATGGAGAATTGTAGTTGGAATTCGTGATTCAAGTGTATCTCCAAAGATTAGTGATGAAGCCTTCTTTTTAGTTTATAAGCATGCTGATTTTGGAGCCAAAATCAATGAATTAAAATGCTTATGATCCTGTTTTTCTTTCGTTGCATGTTTTCTAAGTCTATCATTGGATTCATAAATATAGCAGTTGAATTCAATCAAAGAGGAGTAACACCTTTTAATTTTCAATTTGTAGGAAATTTATATAAAGTGTATTCCTTTTTAACCATAACAATTATTTAGATTTCTATAGTTTCAATTTTATCAGAATCTTAGATATCTTATTTATTTGTTTGAACCAAATTTTTTACCCATTTTTCATGTGTTTTAATTTAACATGTTTATTCATTATGTTAGGAGAACTACCCATGAAAAAACTATCACAATGAGCAACAAGGTCAAATTTGATAGATTCAAAAGATCTAAAACAAAGGTATTAGTAACGTATATATCTCTAACCTTGAATTGCACAAGCATGCCAACAAAACCAATAGTCATCAAAGATATTATTCTTGAGTTAGTTGATAATTTATATTGTTATTCCATCACCTTTTAATTTCATGTAAAAAAAATTACGGTTTATATCACTCTCATCAAAAGTATTGATTCAAAAAATATGTCACAATCAAAATTTATGTTCCAAGTGTCCCAAAGATCCTAAAAAATTTATGTTCCAAGTGTTCCCTATAATTTTGGCTATCAACTATTTTATTATTTTTAACTTTATGTCAGGTATTTATTATTTGAACTTAATAAAATTTATATTAATTTATTATTAAAATTTCACCGACAAAATTCATGTTAAAATCTTTAACCACGTGCATTGCACGTGTTTTATGACTATTGTATATAAAAACACCATGCAAATGAAAGTGGCTTAATTATTTAGCCAAATTAAACATAATCAAAGGATTATGTACAAGTTTTATATCAATTGAGCTATGTCCATTTTGACAAATTCAACTAATCTAAGTATAGTTACATTACAAATATCTTACAAGGGTAAGATTCAACTTCTTACTTCTTTGAAGTAATATAATATAATTCAAGCTCATAAGAAATTTGCTAAGTAATACCAAATAAACCATAATATCTTAGGTTACTTCATCACAATTTGATTTTTAATCTTAGGGTTTTTTTTAGTACAATATTTTCGTTAAATTATTCCCCTAGAAAAATGTTTTTAAGCTTTTTAATAGGAAGTTGACTTATGTCATTATTGTAAATTATTGTTTAATTAAACTTTTTTTTTGGGCAATTTAATTAACATAATTGTAGACAAGGTACTCGGATGCTATTTGACATCTAGGCCATCAATGAAGCCAATATCTTCAAACTGTTATACAGAAGTCAACGTGTAAAATATTTTAATAAAATAAAAATTCAGTGGCAGATCTAACAAATTTGAACAAAAATATTTTTTTAAATTTCTATAAATAACATAACTAAACTTTTTTTTAGACGATTAATTAAACATTTTTACTTTAAAGAAAATTTTATAATTTAATTAAAATGATTTAAGACCAAATTAAGAAGCACCTAAAGACTAAGATGATATAATTAATATAGTTAATTACAACGTTTAGTTTATGAACTTTGTGCTTAATAAGTTGTTGTCTTATAAAATCATGAAAAGTTATGGTCCAATATAAGCATTTTAACTGTAAGTTTATAAACTTTGTTAAATCTTTTAAAACATTATGTCCTTTTAGAATATGCCAATTAATTGAGCACAACTTGAATGATGTCGAGACTTAAACTTGTGATTTAAATTATAGGTTGAAATACCATGTTAATTTATGGTTTTTGCTATGGTCATTACAAGAAATTTGGACTTTAATGTCGGTTGAAGAAACTAAAAATAAATGTATAATGTCGGTTTTAAACTGACATTAAAGATATATTTTAATTAGGCTACAATGTCGGTTTAAAATCGACATTGTAGATGCCCATTTGTTTTTTTTCCTTTAGTAAAAAATATCTTCTCTTTCATTTTTCTATCTTTCTTCTCTCTTCTCCACTTCAATTTGACCAAATCTCACCTCTCCTTTCTAACTTCTTTCCTTTGAACCCTCTTCCATTTGATCAAATCTCACATCTCTCCTTTCTCACTCTGTTCGTTAAAAGGTGTAGATCTCACTATCATCAGCTCTGTTTGTCAACTCCGCTCGTGGAGATGCATCTGCAGTCGTGCAGTCATGCAGTCTCAACTCCATTCGTCGGCGATCGTCAACTCTGAGGTTCACTACCTTCGTTCATGGTCGTCAACTCCGTTCATCTACGGTCGTGTGGTCAGATTTGAGGTTCACCTCATCACTGACGTCAGATCTACGATCTCGTCTCGCTCGTGTGGTTTGATCTGCGGTCAGCTCGTCACCGGCTTTCAGATCTGCAGTCGTGCGGTCAGATCTGAGGTTCACCTTGTCACCAGCGTCAGATCTGCGGTCAACTCATCTTGCTTGTACGATCAGATCTGCGGTCACTGACGCTCATGCAGCTCCGAACATCTCGCTCTTGCAACTAGATCTGAGGTTCACCTCGTCGCCGGTGATAGATCTGCAGATTTGGTCATGGACTTTTCAGATCCAGTCGTCTATTTGCTAAATCTACTCATGGGTCTTCAGATCTAATTGATAACTGGCAGAAATGCCAGTTATTATGAGCCTTTTATTTAGAATTATGAGGGCTAACAAGTAGTAAATGCGGTGATAATACTTAAAATTTGTGAAAATTTGAGTTTTGCGTCGATTAGCACCTAAATCCTCACTGACCCCAATATTATGCGTTACTCCGTGCCAAAGTATCTATTTTTATAGCTACCACAGGAATCAAACGCATGCGCCAAAAATAAGCAATCAAACGCATTCACTGAAGTCAGGCGACCACAAAGACAAACGCATGCGCTGAAAGCCGAGCTATCGCATAGACGAACGCATGTGGTGATCGCATGCGTCCATTGCATGGAATTTACGGTAATCGAATGCGTCCATCACATGAAAGTTGAGGGGATCAAGCGAATGCAGTAATCACTTGGAGATTGCGGCCACAGAGTGATAACCATAATAGAAGGGTGATCGCAGGATGGGTAAAATGCGTTGATACTTCAGTTGAATCAAGCTCGGGTGCACACTTTAGGAGTATCAACAAGATAAGATGATGTGACATTGCCCATACCGCGACAAAGGCAATAGTGAGACATAACGTAATCATGATAGCTGTCGGCGTTTAAACTCTATAAATAGCCCATTGAACCTTCATTTCAAGGCATCCGAACTTCTGCATCAAGGCAGAGGTTTGCGATCACAGATGAGAGCATGAGCGAGATGTTCAGTGAGAATTCTTCATCTCCACAAACCAGACCGAGTGACGACCAGAGCTTTCGCCGGAGATAGAGCTCGATAGAGAAATCTCCACCATGCATCCGTGGCACCACCAGCAACCTTGACGCAGAGTCTTTCATTTCTCTTCTAACCTCTGTATTCTATTACATTTTAGCTTAAGATATTAAGACATTTTGCAATCAATGTATATCTTGATTCCTTCAATGCCATCTTCTTCATCATCTTTATCTTTATCATTGTTTACCTTCATCGTTTATTTATCAAAGGTGATCGCATACTTAATCGTGCAGCCTAGAGATAGGATGCATGTAGCAACCCATTGAGAGGTATGAGTTGTACGAGTATAGTGAGTTAATCCTCTTTGCTTGGTGAAAGGCTATAGCAACGCTTGTCAATGGGTTGTTGCAATGCATGTCTATAAGTTAATTTGCCGCGTCTAACTGCCTGAGAAGGTAAGAGATGGAATGCACTAAAACAAAGTATGCATTGTTCCTAGAGATAGGCACAATCTTATGCTCGACGCAACCATGCACTATAGAGATATAGTCATGCGGCTGACCACCGAAAGGTGTGCGATGCGTTAGTGTGACGAGCTGGGATTACTCGAACGATTTAAGATAATAAACATTATTATGCGTTAATAGTTGTTGTGCATCTACCAATTCTCATTGCAAGTCTTACATTGTTCAATCTGTTTAGTTAAGAGTAGAAGTAGTGTGTAAATCCATTAAACTTCTTCTTTTTACTTTTATTCATCCCCTCAAACGCATTGCTTCACAAGCATTATTGAGTGACAAGTCCCTGTATTCGACCTCGGATTACCCAAGAAACTTACGTTCTCGTTATACTTGGCGCGAATGTAAGAAAACTTGTGATAGGAACGCGTGGTCATTGCATAATTCCATTCCAACCCATGACCTCCGACACATGGGCATAAACGCATAGCTTAAGCCATGTACCACACATGATTGCGTGCACAACCCATCCCATCATTTTTCCTCCAACACTAGCCATGCAAATTCGTTTTTCAGATCTGTTCCAATCTTCGAGCTCCAAGTCAGACCTATTCAAGCTTTTGGGTTGAGTGAAGCTCTTCATAATTTTTGTGTGGGTTGTGTGAGTTGTTTGCTTGCTCCAAAAATAAATTTTTTGTTTTATATTTATTTTCAATTTAGTAATTTAAAGTTATTTCATTCATTTTGTTTTTATTCCAATGATAAAGCTTCTTGAGATTTAAAATGTTGGAATAAAATTGGTTCAAGAATATGTGCTTGTTTAATAGTCTTGTTTGGTGTGGTTCAAGTGTATATTAGGATTTTTTTTTTAAACTATATTTTAGCCTTTAATATTTTATTTGTCCTTTTGAGTTTATCTCAAAATTTTAATATAAACAAATTTAGGTATTTTTATTTGTAGACATCGTTTTAGCCTGCGTTTATTATTATTACTATTATTATGTTTTTTTCCCTCTTTTTCATTTTTTTAAATTTATTTTTAAGTTAATTTTATTTTTATTTTTAAGTTAATTTAATTTATTTTTAGGTGAGTTGTGTGTTTGTTTTTATTCAAATTTATTTTATTTTATTTTATTTATTATTATTATTATTATTATTATTATTATTATTTACTTTATTTCTTTTTCTTCTCTCTTTTAACCATTCTTCAACAACTTCCTCTTCTTCCCTTTTCTCTCCTTTTGAATCTACAAAAAAAAAAAAAAAAAAACTCAACTCCCCCACCTTGCTTCTTCTATAAATTGATCACAGTGTTGGAGGAAAAGAAAGAAAAATATATAGAAGGAAGAAAGGGAAGAAAAAATAGAATAGGAGAAAGGAATAAATTGAAGACAAAGGGAAGAATGAAAGAATCATATTGGGACTAAGTGAGAATAGAGTGAAAAGTATAGAAGATGAGAGAAAAGGAAAAGAAATATTCCGACAAGTACCAATCCGATGAACAGCGACTCCGACGACTAGCGGACCTCCATTCCGACATATTATTGCAAATTCCAGCGAAGATCCACGACGACTATCATCACCTACAAAACAAAGGTAGAAAAGTGAAAGAAGAGAAAAGAAATTTGTGAGGAAGAAGGAAGACGGGGAGAGAATAGAGTATTTAATAAAGGTGTGGACCCTTCTCCTTATTTATTTATTTTTTATATTCAATAAATATAGTGGGCTCTACGTACTTTTATATTATTATTTTATTTAATAAATATAGTGGACCCTACATCTTTCAATATTATTATTTTTAAAATGTGGTGGACCCCTCTTGGCTTTATGTAAATATTTTTTTTTTTCCTTTTCCTATCTTCTCGATTTTCACCTTTCTTTTTCTTTTTCTATTTATATTAATTTTCTTATTTATTTTGCTCATTCTTTCACCTCAATCTCACCCTATTTTTTATTTTTTATTTTTATTTTTATATTTATTATTTATTTTGCTTCTTCTTTCTCCCAATTTCATCCATTTTATATGCTTCTCAAAGATCATTTTTTAAAATTTTCTAAAAGATGTCTCCAAATTTTTTTACTTTAATCTTTTTTTTTTCTTTCTATTGCCAACTTTACTAACCATTAGGTTCTTAATCTCTCAATACAGTGGATTCTTGATTTTGGTTCTTCTATCAAATCTCCATTATATGATTTTAAGTTTTGATGAATTTTAAACTAGTTTTAAATATGAAATTTAGATAGATTGTAGTTTAAAATTTCTTTAAAACATTTAACCAAAACTTTTACTTTAAAGTATGATTCTATTCAATTTTTAGTTTTAGAGATTCTTAATAGTATTCCAAATTGATTGAATTAAAACTTTAAATATGAATTTTAGATAGGTTTTAATTCACATTTTTGCAAAATGAAAATTAATTTTACTTGAACTTATTATTAGACTAGTTTTAAACATGAACTTAAATAGATTGTAGGGTCTTATAGTTTGTAATTGTATTGTACGAACTTATTATTTATTTAATAAAATATATGATGTTTTATTTCAAAATTAGTTGCATTAACCACAAACCAATAAACTAACATCCAAAGTTATCTTATAGCTTAAACATGTATATAGAGACATACGGGTGGATCATGTTTAAGTGATAACCTAAATGATTTGTAGTAGATGGATAAGGCTAGGTACCTTATCCTGGTGACACTACGAGTTTGGCCCGCTTTGTAAGTGTTACAATTGTCCTGATCAGTAGACATGTGAGCAGGGATATTCTATACAAAGGAGTTTATATAAGATCGGACCACGAAATGTTTAGTCTCATTATATAACGTTGTTCATAATAGAGACTTACATTGCCAGATCGCCGACTCAATAAGCATACCATTTTGTGGATTCATCTGATTGGGGAGTTGGGAACACAGCTACATAAGAAGAAATTCACTCCTTCCCCGAGATCGGGGTAAGTAAATAAATTGCTCCCTTAAGGGCTGATTCTGGGGCTTGGACTATGATCTATTATTCATTAAAAGGATTAGTGGTACTTAAGAAGTTAGATGTAACTATAGAGGAAAAACGGTAATTGTGGCCTAGCTGTGAGTAATTTGTGAATAGTCATCGTACTGTTGATTGGTTATATAGCTGTCAGTCTTTACTAGAGTGCCCGACAGTTAACGGATGGTAAATAATTAAAGTTTAATTAATTATTCACGTACCGTTGCTTCAAGCTACAGGTCCATGAGGTTCCCTTGGTAGCTCAATAGGACTAAATGAGAATTAGTATTTGGATTAATTTGAATTGTTCAAATTAATTGAAGAAATTAATTATATATGATATAATTAAGTTATTTTAATTATATGTGATATAATTATTATAATGTATTTGATACATTATATTATTTATGAGAGGAAGCAAATATTTGAATATGATTCAAATGTTGATTATATGAATTGGTTCATAATTGTTAAATTTAATATAAATGTGATTTATATTAAATGTCATATGTGAGAGAAAAGAAACTATAGGTTATATTGTATATGATACAATATTAAAAATATAGGTTATATGTTATATTTGATATCACATATAGTTTGTTATATATATATATATATATTAAATGTTAATTTAAATTAATTAATTATATTAATTTTTATTTTTAAAATTAATTTAAATTAAATAAGAGAGAGAGTTACAACTCTCTCCCCCTGGGTGGTTTTTGGATTTTGATTATCTTTAAAAACAAATGTAGTTTTACGGAGAAAGGTTCTCTGAATTCTTTTCCCTCTCTTCATCTAAAACTCTTATTCTCCTTTCCTTCCCTCAAACCAAATTAGCCAGAGCCCACCACTGTTGGACTCTCTGAGAATACCAAGGTCTTCAATTAATGGTGTCTCAATTGGCTATTTTGGCTTTGTTCATGGTTTGCATATCAAGGGATTTCTTGAATTTCTTGAATTTCTTGAAGAAGGTCTTCAAAGGTAAAGCTTCATGAAATCCTAAACTTTTTGTTGTTGAGCATGTTGTACTTAATTTTATAATTACATAATGTGTTTATTTATTCTGTAAAATTTCTTTCTCTATAAAAATGAGATTTGGGACGTTCCCGCTTCCGCTAAAGGGTTCTTCAATATGGGTTTCTTCACACACCTCAAACCAAGCACCATGATAGTAAGAGCTTTTAATGGAGCACGTAGTGAATCTTGTACTGGGCGTTTTATGCTCTAGTTTATTGTTTTTTGTACTTGTATTTTATTATTTTGTACACCCTACTAGCTTTAAGACAAGTAGAAGATTGTTGGTGTTGATTCCCTTAATCTCATAGGGTCCAATAATTTGTAAGCATTGTATGAACAAACTCTTATATGATTAATAAAATATATGATATTTTATTCACTTTGTCTATAAAATATATGATATTTTAGTTGCATTAACCACAAACTAATAAACTAACATCCAAGGTTATCGTTGTAACTTAAACATGTATGTGGAGACATATAGTGAATCATGTTTAAGTGATAACTTAAATGGTCTGTACTATATGGATAAGGTTGGGTAGCTTATCTTGGTGACACTATGAACATGGCCCACTTTGTAGGTGTTACAATTGTTGTAAAGTGCTACAAATGATCTGATCCTAATCATTCATGTATTAGACATGTGAGCGGGGATATTCTATACAAAGAAGTTTGTATAAGACTGGACCACGAAATGTTTAGTCTCATTATATAACATTGTTCATAATAGAGACTTTCATTTCACCAAGATGACCATAGGTATGATCTGAATCCTGAGTAAGTTGTGAACTCCTACCTATGAGGGTGATCTTTTTATTTGTATGGGTGAGAGTGGTCAGATCGCCGACTCAACAAGCCTACCATTTTGGAGATTCGTCTGATTAGGAAGCTGGAAACACAGCTACACAAGATAAAATTCACTCATTCCCCGAAGTAGGGGTAAGTAGATAAATTGCTCCTTTAAGAGAAGATTCTGTGTATTGAACAATGTGGCGTCACACCCTCTCCTAGCTCGAGAGGGGTTTAGTCATAATGGGACTATGATCTATTGTTCATTAGAGGTATCAATGTGGCGTCACGATCCGCTTTCGCTCAAGGATCTCTATAAAACGAGTTCCTTCAGTGAAGTGGTTAGGGACATAGAAATTCCTATTCAAATACGCCCATGTACCTTTGACACAATTTTTCAAGTCATAAATATCAACTAAGCTCACAGTTTTCTATTAGGGCATCTATGGATTTATCTAGCTGGAGTAGTCCCTTCATTATTGCACCAATGACTTAAATTTGTAATCAATCGCAAGCAGGTGATCATATATGGACAAGAAGATATTTTTGTATCAAGGTTATCCTCAATGCCATACCTAAAAGCAACAAAAGAGGCTTTTGAATCCTCGTTTCAATCTTTTAAGGTTATGAAATACCACCACTTTGTATGGAAGGACAGAGAGAAAGAAGTCGCGATTTGCAAAGTTACCTTTAGAGGGAAATGGCAAGAGTTTAGATGACTTGTTAAGGGTGTGGAAAAACATGAAAAGGTTTGGTATGAGATATAAACCAAGAAAGGAAAAGATGATTAGAACACATAAATGAGAAAGGGAAAATCAAACAGCGAAATTCGAGCGTCACGAGCCTCGAAAGCAGTTAAATAGCATTTCCCACCTTTATCATTCCTTCGAGTTTGCTACCAAAATTCATCCAGAAAGTCAAAGTTTTGAAATGATGGCAGTAATAGAAGATAAAGATGAAGAAGATTCTCTAGTCTACTTATGCCTAAGAACTTTGAACTAAATAATTGGACTGTATTTGAGCTACCATCAATTGTTAACGATTTATCAAAGTAATTATTTGCTTTTGTTATTTGAATGTTTTATATTCTTTATTATTCATTTCTCCTATTAATAAAAGTCGTTATTTCTTTCTCATCTTCTTTTTAGTTATACTTGTTTCTTTATTTTCCTATTCATCACACCAAATAATCATCATTTTGAACAGTGATATTGAAATTGAAAGCGCAAATGATCTTAGATACGAATTCGGTTCTTTTGCACATGATGTTGAATTCAATGAAAGAATAGGTAATGATGAAGAAGATCTTGAACTTTCCCCTGTTATTGAGAATGATTGAAGAATATAAAAAAATGTTAGGATCTTATGAAGAACCGATAGAGATGGTTAATTTAGGGTCCCAGGCAGAGAAAATAAAGTCAAAATTAGTGCTAATATGTCATTTAAAAGTCGTCAAAAGTTGATAGATTTACTTCATGAGTATGTTGATGTCTTCTCTTGGTCATATCAAGACATGCCAGGTCTAGATACGAATATCGTAGTGCATCATTTATCACTTAAGCTTGAGTGTAAACTAGTGAGGAAGAAGTTGCACAAAATGAAGCCTAACATGCTGATTAAAATAAAAGAATAAGTGAGAAAACAAATTGATGCAAGATTTCTAGCACGCTAAATATCTCAAATAGGTGTCGAATGTTGTTCTTGTTCCTAAAAAAGAATGGACAATTAGGATGTGTGTTGATTATAGAGATTTGAATCGAGCAAGTCCTAAAGATAATTTTCTATTGCCTCATATTGATGTGTTGGTAGATAATATTACTGGTTTTTCCATTTTCTTTTTAATGGATGGATTCTCTGGCTATAACCAAATCAGAATGGCAGAGGAAGATCGAGAAAAAACTACATGTATAATATTGTGGGAAACTTTTTACTATAAAGTTATGCCTTTTGGGTTGAAAAATGTTGAGGCAACCTACCAATGTTCCATGGTTACCTTATTCCATGACTTAATGCATAAGAAAATTGAAGTATATATGAACGATATGATCATTAATCTAAACAAGAGGAGGATCACACAACTGTTCTAAAAAAACTATTCGATTGACTGAGAAAGTTCAAACTTAAGCTAAATCTAAATAAGTCTAGATTTGGAGTAACATCAGGGAAGTTATTGGGCTTTGTTGTAAACCAGGAAGGGATTAAGGTTGACCATGATAAAGTAAAAGCTATCCTAGAAATGCCGCCACCGCGCACCCAAAAAGAAATTAAAGAATTCTTGGGGAGGCTAAACTACATCACGAAATCTATATCACATTTAACAGCAATATGTGAACCCATTGTCAAGCTACTTCATAAAAACGATGTCGGGTTTGGAATCAAGACTGTAAAAAGGCATTCGAAAAGATCAAGCAATATTTACAGAGTCCTCCCGTGTTAGTTCCCCCGACCTCAAGCCGTCAACTTTTCTTGATCTTACTGTGATAGAGAATTCAATGGGATGTATATTAAGACAGCATGATGATTCAGACAAAAGAGAGCAGGCTATATATTATTTAAGCAAAAATTTCACCAATTGTGAGATGAGATATATCTTGCTTGAAAAGACGTGTTGTGCATTAGCATGGGCTGCCCACCGCTTAAGACCATACATATTGTACTACAAAACATGGCTCATTTCAAAGATGGACCCCATAAAGTATATTTTTGAAAAATCGTCACTTTCAAGTAGAATTGTAAAGTGGCACGTTCTTTTATTTGAATATGATATAGCCTATGTTACTTGAAAGTCAATTAAAGGACGTGTACTAGCTAACTACCTAGCTAAGCAACCTATAAATGACTATGAGCCAATGAAATTTGATTTTCCTGATGAATTGGTCTCTACCATAGCAAAAAAGGAAGAAGTACCGAATCCAGAGACGTGGACCATATTGTTCGATAGAGCCTCTAATGAATTAGGACATAGAATATTGCAATTTTAATGTCACTAGAAGAAAAGTATTCCCTTTTGTAGCCAAGCTAAATTTTGATTGTACTCATAATATGGCTGAATATGAAGCATGCTTTATGGGTATTCAAGCAGCATTAGATATGAAAGTCAAGAAGCTTCAAGTTTTAGGAGATTCCATGTTGGTGATCCACCAGTTAGGAGAAGAATGGGAGACAAAAGACGCTAAACTTCTCCCATATAGGAAGCTAATAGTTGAATTATTCGAGAAGTTTGATAAAATCACTTTTGATTATCTACCAAGGAAATATAATTAGATAGTGGATGCTCGAGACATGTTGAGGGTGTTGTTAAATTTAGATCTTAATCAAGAGGTCCAACCTATTAAAATTGGAAAGCGAGACCCATCAGCCACGTGCATTACCATTGAAGAGGACCTTGATGGTAAACCATGGTATTGTGACATTAAAAAATACATCAAATATAGAGAGTATCTACAGGATGCCTCATAGAATGACAAGCGTACATTAAAAAAGCTAACAATGAAATTCTTCTTCAATGGAGAGGTACTTTACAAAAGAAACCACGACATGGTACTCTTAAGATGTGTAGATGAGACAGAGGAAAATAAGATCATGGAAGAAATCCACGAAGAAGTTTGCAAAACTCATGCAAATGGACACGTGATGGTTAGACAAGTATTAAGAGCTAGCTATTATTGGTTAACAATGGAAGCATATTGCATTAAGCATGTGAGGGAGTGTCACTGTCAGATATATGCAGATAAAACTCATGCACCTACCCTCAGTTAAATGTTTGACAGCTCTCTAGCCTTTTTCCATATGATGGATGGATGTGATAGGCCATGTTGAACCTAAAACCTTAAATGGGCACCGTTTTATTTTGGTAGCAATTGATTATTTTACCAAATGGGTGAAAGCAGTGTCTTACCGAGAAGTGACAAAGACAGCGATGATTAAATTCATAAAAAAGGAGATTATCTGTCGCTATGTTCTTCCTAAAACTACAGTGTCTGATAACGCCCGGAATTTGAACAAAAAATCAATGAAGAAGTTGTGTGAAGAGTTCAAGATCAAACATCTTAACTCAACCCCCTATATGCTAAAAATGAATAGAGTAGTGGAAGCTGCTAACAAAAATATAAAAAGAATTGCGCAAAAGATGACAGTAACATAAAAGGATTGGCATGAAATGCTTTCCTTCACACTACATAGATATCGTACATCAGTTCGGACTTCAACTGGGGCAACACCATTTTCTCTAGTCTATGACATGGAGGCTGTTCTTCCCATTGAGGTGGAAATTCCATCGTTACGAGTTCTTATGGAAGCTAAATTAAAAGAAGCATAGTGGGTTCAAGATCGCTATGAACAATTGAATTTTGTGGAAGAAAAAAGATTAACAGCATTACACAGAGGTCAGCTTTATCAAAGAAGGATGGTGAGTACTTATGACAAGAAGGTACGCCTCAAAGTTTTTAGAGAAGGAGATCTAGTTTTAAGGCGAATTCTCCTGTTTCAGAAGGAACACCAAGGAAAATGGACTCCAAATTACGAAGAACCATACATAGTAGAAAAGGTCTTTTCTGAAGGAGCCCTAGTCTTGACAAATATGGATGGTAATAGATTGCCTAATTCAGTGAATTCAGATCGTGTGCGAAAATACCATGCTTAAATTTCAGAAGGCAAACTTTCAGTGAGTATCTAAGAGGATTGCATTTCTTTTTCATTCTCAGTTTTCAATTTTGATGTATATTTGTAACTTTAGTCCTAATAAGATGCTCTTTATGAAATAAATTGACGTTTGCTTCTTCTTTAAATTGAGAATGTTGACATCACCTAAATAATTATATTGATAATCAACACAATTATGGTAGCTTACTATTTCGGAAAAAAAGTGTTAAAACATCATAAAGTTGAAATTGGGGCAAAGTCATTTTATTTATAGTGCCACAAAGATAGTGTTGTGAAGATCAAGTTGCTAGATTCAACTCAAGTTTAAATAGAAATGAGAAGTAAAGATGGTGATCGAGCTATCATCTTTTTTTAAAAAAAAGAAGTAATATAAAATGTTACATTCATCTCATGCATTCAAGCATTTGTCATCATTAAACGTATTTCAAGTATTTACTGTTGGTTAAATTGAACCTTGCTATTTAGTTGAGATCGAAGTCTGGTCAAGTCAGGTCTGTTTATTTTATTGTTGGTTAAATTGAACCTTGTTACTTAGTCTAGGTTGAAGCTTAATCGAGTCAGGTCTATTTTCTTTCCATATTTATTAATTTGAACCCAATTCAAGATTGGAGTTCGAAGCCTGATCAAGTTAGTTTCGTTAATTTTACTATTGGTTAAATCAAACCTTGTTATTTAGTTAATGTCGAAGTCTGGTTAAGTCAGGCCCGTTTATTTTATTGTTGGTTAAATCAAACCTTGTTACTTAGTCCAGGTCGAAGCTTGGTCGAGTTAAAACCATTTGCTTTTCATATTTATTAATTTGAACTCCATTCAAGATTGGAATTCGAAGCCTGATCAAGTCAATTTCGTTTTTTTTTTTTTTTTTTTACTCTTAGTTATATCAAACCTTGCTATTTAGTTGAGGTCGAAACTTGATTGAGTTGGGTCTGTTTGCTTTTCATATTTGTTTAATTTAGTCCAATTCAAGATTGGACCATTTAGGCATCTTTTAGAATTCTATTGTGATTTTAAAATAAAATATTCGTCTTCCCAACACTCTGTCTTTTCCTTTGTCTACCCTTTCAATCCTTCAAGGATATACAAAGGAAAGCAAATTGTAGCCATCGTTTTTGGTTCGACGTTTATTATTATTACTATTATTATGTGTTTTTCTTCGTTTTCATGTTTTTTTATTTATTTTTAAGTTAATTTTAATTTTATTTTTAACTTAATTTAATTTATTTTTAGGTGATTTGTGTGTTTGTTTTTATTCAAATTTATTTCATTTTATTATTATTATTACTTACTTATTTTTATTTTTATTCTTTTGTTTTTTACTATTATTATTATTATCATTATTATTATTATTATTTGTTTTATTGTTTTATTTCTTCTCTCTTTTAACCATTCTTCAACAACTACTTATCTTCCTTCCAACATTCTTCTTTCTCCTTTTCTCTCCTTTTGAATCTACAAAAAAATCTCAACTCCTCCACCTTGCTTCTCCTATAAATTGTTCACAGTGTTGGAGGGGAAGAAAGAAAAAAATATAGAAGGAAGAAGGGGAAGAAAAAATAAAATAGGAGGAAGGAAAAGATTGAAGACAAAGGGAAGAAGAAAAGAAACATATTGAGACTAAGTGAGAATAGAGTGAAAAGTATAGAAGATGAGAGAAAAGGAAAAGTAGTGTTCTGGCAAGCACCAATCCGGCAAACAACGACTCCGATGATGGATGAATCTTCATTCTGACGGATTATTACAACTTCTGGCGAAGACCCACGACGACTGCCATTACCTACAAAATAAAGGTAAAAAAGTTGAAGAGAATAAGAAATTGGTGAAGAAGAATGAAGAGGGGGAGAAAAGAGGATATTTAATAAAGGTGTGGACCCTTCCATTATTTATTTATTTTATATTCAATAAATATAGTTGGCCCCGGTACTTTTATATTATTATTTTATTTAACATATATAGTGGACCCCATTTTTTTCAATATTATTTTTTTTAATGTGGTGGACCGCACTTGGCTTTATGTAAATATGTTTTTTTTTCCTTTTTCTAACTTCTCGATTTTCACCTCTCTTTTTTCTTTTTTTATTTTTTATTTTTATTTATATTTATATTAATTTCATTATTTATTTTTCTTCTCCTTCCCCTCAATCTCATCTTTTTATATAAATATTTATATTTATATTAATTTTATTATTTATTTTGCTATTTATTTTGCTTCTCTTTCTCCTGAATCTCACCCAATTTTCTTTACGCTTCTCAAAGATAATTTTTTTATAAAATTTTGAAGGATATCTCCAAAATTTTTTACTTTTATCTTTTTTTCCTTTCTATGGTTAGTTTTACTAACATTAGATTCTTAATCTTTCAATCAGCTGGATTCTTGATTTTGTAGGTAATTTTAAGTTTTGATGAATTTTAAACTAGTTTTAAATATGAAATTTAAATAGATTGTAGTGTAAAATTTCTTTAAAATATTTAAACAAAACTTTTCCTTTAAAGTTTAATATAGATTCTAATTTAACATTGTTAAATATAATTCTATTCAATTTTTAGTTTTGGAAATTCTTAACAGTATTCCAAATTGTTTGAATTTAAAACTTTAAATATGAACTTTAGATAGGTTGTAATTCACATTTTTGCAAAATAAAAATTAATTTTACTTGAACTTATAATTTTATAAGTATATCTTATTGGATTAAATCTAAGAATTGTCTTTGAATTTCAAGCTTCATTATGTTTTGGATTCTTAGATAAGTTTTAAATTAGCATTGATGAAGTTTCCAAAATAAAACTTCAGCTAGTTTTAAATTTCAAATTTTCAAATGAATTTCAAACCTTTCTTTTAAATGGCTTGTGCCACTCATAGTTATTAATTCACATTTTTCTAAAGTGTGAATTAGTTTATATAAGATATTTTCACAATCCTATTATAAGTTGATGTTGCTAAATACGTAAACTCTAAAGGTCAATATTTCATAAAAGAATCCAAATATAAATTGGCATACATTGTTACTCACAAAATTCAAATATACTTTATTCTTAAAATTATAGTGAAACCTAGTGAGACATTTTTTTTGTGTAAATTTTTGTGTTTACCAAATACGTTTTAAATATGGTTGACTAAGGTAATAATTCTGTCTAGGCCGAAGTACTTAAGTTGACCGCAAGGGAACACCTCTACTTGGAAATTCTAAGTTTTCATTTTATTAATTTTCATTTCAATTTTGGATAATAGGAATAAAACTTTTTTTAAAACGGGTGTTGTAGGTGAAAAGTGGATCGTTTTTATTTTTATTTTTTTAATGGGTGATAAATCTCATCTTAAAATGATTGGTGGCGACTCCAAGCCTTTCACCTCGAAAGAGGACATTGTTGATCATAGTTCATAAGATTTGGAAGTGTTGAATTGAAAATTAATTCAAGAATATGAACTTGTTTGATGGTCTTGTTTTCATCTTTTTGTTTGGTGATTAATGTGCTTATAAAACATTTTCTTATTTTGGTCTTGAAAATATTTTATTTGTGTTCTTTTGTGTTTGTCTCATGTTGATATAAACAAATTTAGGTCTTATTGTGCTCATATATTGCAATTTGTGCTCATATAAGTTTTAGTCAATATGTGCTCAAATTATCACGTAGTTGGTTTGTATACTATAGTGTTCTTGAAACTCCGATAGTTCTATTGAGAGAAGATTGTTGTTCGAATGTTGTATTGGAAGTGCATTTCTTTGAATAGGTATCGAAGTAAAAAAAAAAAACATTGGTTTTGTTGTATAGTGATTCATGCTCCCTAAATTTTTTTTTAAGCATGAGAGTTAGTAAAGTTAGTTATAGGTTAAAATATGGTAATGTTCCCTAGATTCTTTCTGTTCTTGCTTCTAGATTTCATTGCAATTGACCCAGTTGGAGGATGAGATTCGTATAAGGTTTTACTTTTAATATACTTCACAAAGTGTTATCCTCATTTTCTTATTGCAGGTATTTTTAGGTCTTTGGGTTTGAAAGTGCATGAGAAATGGATCAACTATGAAGCATAACTATGATGCATTTTCCAATTCTTTATTACGTTCCTTCCTTTCTAGCAAATGTATTGAATTCACCTTTGTTAGTGGCTGTTATGATTGTCTGGTCAAATTGATACAACAATCTGTGGATGTGTTTTATTTTCTTTGCATGTATTTTTAGGTCTTTGAGTTATATAGTTAATTTTTGTGTGTGTTGAAATCATATTATATAAAAGCAATTAAGATTTTATTTTGTATATGTACAAGTAAGAGATATATTATTGTTTAAAAAGAATATATTATTGATTCACACGTGCTAAGCAGAAAATATATATGTATTTTTTTGTTAATGTCAATTTTTAACTCTTCAATCGACATTATAAATGGATTGGACATTTAAAAAAAATGAGGCATTAAAAAAATATCGGACAAATTATTAAAAAAATTGACATAGAAGATGATGTACAATGTCAGTTGACATTGAAGAATATTGACATTGAAATTTCGATCACTATAATGTCGGTTTAAAATCAACATTAAAAACCTTTTATAATATGATCTTCAATGTCGGTTTTCAATCGATATTGTACCCCTATAGTGTCAATTTTAAACTGACATTGAAACCCAATTTTGTAATAGTCGGTGTTTAAGAGGTTGGGTTGGTCCAAACTCGATTCAAACCATGATTGAGGCCCTAGGGCTTGGACTTAAGCCATGTTCGGGCCTTTGCTTCTTTGGTTGGGGCGATCTAAGCCAATCTAATGGAGGCTAACCAAACAATAACTTGCATTATACTGTCAAACTAGTTACCATGTTTGATAAATTAATATCAAAATAAGTTCATTAGTTTAATTATTTTCATTTTGATAGTTAATTTATAATTTATTATAATATTTTTTAAAAAAAAAGTTTTATATGATTTAAGTTTCAACTAATTTTGTTTAATCTAACTATTTGATAAAAATTTAAGAAAAATAATAGTTATAAAGAATCGAATCAAATTGAAATTTTAAAATTATAACAAAATTATATATATTAATGTGAAAAGATTGTTAATAAGCTTTTACACGTTAATAAAAATTTGATTTAGTTAGTTGAGATTTTTCCACCATCAATATTTTATAATTTTTGGAAATGAAATACCCTAGGCACTGATTTTAATTTTTATTTGATTCTTAAATTACATTTAATCTTTAAATTTTAATTTTATTAATTTAGTTCATAAATTCTAAAATATTAGAATTTTATCATTAAGATTTGAGTTTTATTTCAATTTGATCTCTGAATTTTAAGATTTTACATATTTAATCTCAATTTTCATTAAATACTCACTTTCTATTAATTAATTAAAAATAATTAGGATGTGAAATTTTAAATTTAATTAAAAAGTGATAAAAATAGTAAAACTTAATTAATTATTATTATCTAAATTAACTGTACAGAAGACGGGTGAGAATTTAGTAAAAAATTGAGTTTAAAAATGTAAATCTTGAAATACAAGATTAAATTGGAGCAAAACTCAAAGACAAAACTTAAAAAAGTAAATGTAATCATTTAAAAGTTATGGATTAAATAAAAACTAGACACATATAATATATTTTCATAAGATTTGTAAACCTTGAACATCACATCAAATAGAAGGAAATTAAGAAGAAAGTATTTTAGAGAAAAATGAATGAAGTGTGGATGCCCACTGCATTTAATACCTCCATCCCTACTCTCTCAAATGACTCCACAAACACAAAACTTCATAGAACTCTCACCGCTCTCTCTCTTTTCTTTCTCTCTCCTCAACCGAATTTTTTCCAATTTCAATGGCCGCCTGTCCCACCGACTTCACTCGCGACTCCGCCTGTCGCGACGGACGCGCCGCCGCACACCTCAAACTAATCTCCATCTTCCTCATCTTCATCACCAGCGTCATCGGCGTCTCCTCCCCTGTTCTCCTCACTCGCTTCTTCCACGGCAAACCTCTCTACGACAAAGCCATTCTCATCATCAAATGCTTCGCCGCCGGCGTTATTCTCTCCACTTCCCTCGTCCACGTCCTCCCCGACGCCTTCGACGCCCTCTCCGACTGCCGCATCGCCTCCCACCACCCTTGGCGGGACTTCCCCTTCTCCGGCCTCGTCACCATGATCGGCGCTCTCGTCGCGCTCTTCGTCGACGTCACCGCCACATCACACGTGGAACACGGGCACTATAATCCGGTGGAGATGAAGGCAGGGGAGGATTCCGGCGGGGAGATTGGGCTTCTGGTGGGGGCGAACTCGAAATCGGAAGTGTTTGCAAGCGACGGCGGCGGAAGGGAAGAGGAATTAGTGAAGATGAAACAGAAATTGGTATCGAAAGTATTGGAAATTGGGATAATATTTCATTCGGTGATAATTGGAGTAACGATG
The DNA here is from genome assembly GCF_027475165.1 of Benincasa hispida. NCBI lineage: Eukaryota > Viridiplantae > Streptophyta > Magnoliopsida > Cucurbitales > Cucurbitaceae > Benincasa > Benincasa hispida. The sequence continues at coordinate 15,780,787 of NC_143487.1, read as the reverse complement.
GGAATGTCTCAAAATCAGTGTACGATTAAGCCGCTTGTTGCCGCTCTTGCTTTTCATCAAATCTTCGAAGGAATGGGCCTTGGTGGATGTATTGCTCAGGTTTTCTTTTTCAACTTTTTACTCCCTCAACTTTTCTATATTTTCATTTTAGTCCCCATTAAATTCATGAATTTTACAACTAGAAGATCTCCAATTGAAGTAGTCAGGATGTGAAGTCAAGGTTAATTAGTCGTGGGGTCCACCTTAGTGTTATTCAGACATCAAATTTATGTTTTCAACCATATTCAATTTGATTTTTTAAGTATTTATAAATATATTTTTTTTTTTTACTTATAAATATTTATTTAAAAAGTTAATCCAAACACTTAAAATTTTATTAAGATTTTTGAAATAGTATTTAAACTTACTTTTTAAAAATTTGAGACTTATGAGACACTCTTAAAAATTCATGATCAAATAGACACAAACTTCGATTTAAACGGTTTTTCATTTCCATATAAAATTAATCCGTCATGAAAATTAGTTAATAAAAAAAATGAGAGATTATTAGAATTGCAGGCAGGATTCAGCTTGGCAACGACGTCGTATATGTGTTTCATGTTCTCAGTGACGACGCCGATGGGGATAGTATTAGGCATGATACTATTTTCACTAACAGGTTATGACGACAACAATCCCAAAGCATTGATAATGGAAGGTTTATTAGGTTCATTTTCATCTGGGATTCTCATATACATGGCTTTAGTAGATTTAATAGCCGTTGATTTTTTTCACAACAAGATGATGAGCTCAAATCAATGGCTGAAAAGGACTTGTTTTATTGCCTTGTTGCTCGGCTCTGCATCGATGTCCATTTTGGCTTTATGGGCTTGAAAACACATGATATGGAACCCTTTTTAAATTTAGTGAAAGATTATTTAATAGAAGATGGTAATATCAATATCAATCTGCATGGAAATGGAAATGCATTATCTTGGGTTACTGGTTTTCCATGTCATAAATCCAATTGGGTTTCATTAATAAAGGAATGTGATGTATATAGGGAAGAGTTTTATGTAGTGGGTATGAAATAAAAGTTTGGTTATAAACATTACATGAAAGTGGAATGGAAAGTGTTTATGTTAATGCGCCTTTTGTCACTTAACTTTTAATCTTTAAATTTTTTTTTCTTGTTCAAACTTGAGCTTTTAGGATATCTACTTTAATTACTCTCCATTTTATTGTTGTGTCTAAACTTTTAAAATGACTCTTTTAATCTTTATTTGTATTTTCATTTTTATAAATTAATAATATAGTTATGAGTATATATTGGATAATATAAATAAGTTAGAGATGAACACGATTCAAAGTGGATTTTATGGTAGAAAACTAACCTACTATGTTTTAGAATAGACATATTGCTTGTAAATTTGAAAGTTTTGGAACTAAAATAGAATAAATTTAAAAAATGTTGGAATTTGAATTCACGAAAAGTTGGAATTTGAGTTTGGTTTTCATTTGGTTCATAAGTTTCAAAATGTTAACCGTTCTAATAATTTATTTTTGATTTCTAGATTTTAAAATATCACAACTTTACCCTTAAATTTTGAGTTTTGTTTTAATTTTGACATTAGGACTAGCTTTAAGATTTACATTTTTAATCTTAATTTTTCATTAAATACTTAAATTTTGTCATTAGTATTAATGTTTACTAATTAGTTAGGAAAAATCTTATTTTTTGTCTCTAAATTTTGAGTTTAATATCTTTTAGTCTCTATATTTCAAAATTATACTCTTTAACTTCTTTTTAGTTTTTAACGTAATAGAATTGTTAGTAATCCGAAGCTGATCTAATAAAGTATATATTTTTATAACATTTTCCTACAGTCATGTCATATCTCTCCAACTTTTTTACAACCAAATGAAAACTAGACTAAAAAATTATTTTTTTCAAAAATAAAAGTATCAAAGTAATTAACCTTCTTGATTATAAAGCTTTAATTAATCACTCCTAAAACAAACTTTAGTTAATGCAAAAAAAGGCTTGCTCTAATTAGATTATCTGCTTATGAACACTTTATTAATACCTTGTAAAAATTTCCATAAAAATATTTTGGCGTTACATTTCTCACCGTAGACATTTGTAGCCTCGAAATCAAGTCAGTCAACGGTCAACGGCTCTTGCGAACCGCCTTTGGAAAATTTAACCAAGGCAGAAAAGTCATAGAAGACCTAATTTCTTCTTCTCCTTAGTTCAACTCGAAGTTCGAGTAGATAGATTTGAAGGTTGAATCTTTTAATCGATGACAGATATCTTAATTAGTTATTGGATTTGACTTAAACTTTTGTCGTAGATGAAATTGAATCGACCAAAATTCAATAAAAGATACGATAACAGAAAATAAGTACAAGATAAAGTGACTTGAGTTAATAAGGTTTAAATTGAAATAAGGGAATCCAATTAATGCATTTATAAAATGGGTCTTTTTAAATATAAAAATATTTAAAAATATTTATACTTTATAAGAAAAAATTTCAAAACTACAAAGACTTTTGAATTTTTTGCAATAAAGTATAAATAATTTTTAGATTTTTCTATTTATAAAAATTTTTCCTTACAAAATATTTACTATGCGATCATAGATATAATAGCCTATTTAAAGTGTAGAGACTAAAATATACAATTTGAAAAGATAAAAACCAAAATATATATAAACAAAAAAATATTAAAAATAAGTAAAACAAAATCTCCAACAAAACCATAAATTTTGAATGGTGAAAAAAACAAAAAGGATGATATATATAGCTAAAGAACTAGTGCCACGCAAACAATTGTTATCTAGCTAAAAAGAAGAACCACAATTAACTACTAAGTTTAAATTACCAAAAAAGAAAAAAGAAACAGAAAATAAAAATGAAAACGTCTCCAAGTCCAATTAGGGGTTTTCCATAAATGCTAACATCTGAACAATCTCGAAGGTTTTGTCTTGAAGAAAAAAAAATATTTTATGTAGTGGTTTGTGGGATAGTGTTTACAAAATTTTCTATACAACTAAAAATCTTGGGAAGCCTTAGACAAGAAGTATGGGTCGGAAGAAATGAATGCAGTAGAAAAATGGTAGACAATAAGTGTGTGTGACCAAATTCAAGAATTTGAAATTCTTATCTTTGATTTGAAAATGAAGGGATTGTTTTAGACAATGTTGTATTAGTGGCCTGCCTCATTAAAAAACTACCCCTTCTTGGTCAGATTTCGGAGAGTCTTAAAACCAAAACCTTGGGATTTTTTGTTGGATAATTGGTCGTTTCCTTAAGAATTGAGGACAAACATTATGAAAACTTGAAGGAGAGATCTATTTTTAATATTCAAGCTAAAGTTGTATGGGTAGAAAAAGCTTATAAACCTAAGCCAAAAAAAAAATTCAAGAAAAATGGCCTAAATAAAAATCACCAAAACAATAACAAACCAAAAAATAATCAGAAAAATTTGGGCCCTCTTCCCTGGGTCTCTGGCAAAATGAATCACGATTGCTACCAGCAGTTAGATTCCAAGCCAAATGCACCAAAGCCATAAGCAAATGTTGTATTAGGGCCCCAAGAGATACCCACATTTTAGAGGGAGTGAGAAAATAGAGCAATACTTTTGTTTCCAATCGTTTTTCAAGAAAATCAGTCTGAACGGTGTGAGTTTTCGATCGAGACTTTTTTTTTTGCTATTTTATCCTGGGGACGATGTGGCAATACCATTGATCTGCGTGCACACCTGGATAGAGCCACGAAACGTCTTAAAGAGAAGAGATCCATGACTCAGCCTGTAACGAGTTTTTGTTTTGCAGGTTCCACATTTCTGACGACCGTCGGTTCCTGACTGTTCACTGCTATCAAGTTTCACCGTCGGAGGGTAGCTAGTTCCAACATTTTTAAGACGGATATCTGCCAATTCTATAATGGTCATCACAAGCAACAACAACATTATGACATCCGATCTCAACCGTCTATTTGGGTTCGAATGAGCGAACTTCAAATGGTGGAAGCAGAAGATGTTGTTTTTCCTTACTGTCAAGAAAGTTGTCGACGCTTGTACCATAGATAAGCCAATCGTCCCGATAGAAGATCCAACTGAACAACAAATAAAAGAAGTTGTTGATTGGGAAGAAAAATATTTTTTATGTAAAAATTTTATATTAAATGGTTTGACTAATGATCTTTATAACTACTACAGTACAATGAAGACAGCAAAAGAAGTTTAGGACGCCCTGCAAAAGAAATACGACACCGAGGACGCCGGGTTTAAAAAATATACTGTCAGCCATTACCTCAAATTTCAGATGACGAATAACAAATCTGTAGAGGTCTGGTCACATGAAGTGCAGAAGATAGCCCATGAAATAATAACTGATAGTATGTCTCAAGACGAACAATTCCAAGTTGTTGTTATTATTGACAAACTACCCCGTTTGTGAAAAGATTTTAAGAACACCTTGAGGCATTAAACCAAGGAGTTTTCCTTGGAGAGTCTTATCATCTGGCTAAGGATTGAGAAGAAAGCCCGGAAGCAGGACCAGAGGGAGGAGTTGAACATCATACCTGGAAGATCCAACTCTATCGTGATAAAGTCTGACCAAAATTCCAAGGGACAAAAAGGAAAGGTCAGAACCATGGTTCCAACAACCAAAACCAACAAAAGAAGTAGAAACCCCCCTCGGGAAAAACGGCACAGTTCCTTTACTTTAACTATAATAAACTTGGACACATGGCTTGGAACTGTAGGAATAGGCGTCGTCTATTGGTCAGCGAACCTAACAGAGGAACTGTTAGTTGCCATGATCACAGAAGTAAATGTGATCGGTGGTTCTGAAGGGTGGTGGATAAACATTGGTGCCATGTGCCATCTCTGTCACGACCTTAGTCTCTTTAAAACTTATACTGAAACTAAGGATAAGAATATTCTGTTGAGGGATCACCACTCTACGAAAGTTGCTAGAACCGGTAAGGTGGAGCTGAAGTTTACCTTCGAGAAGACCCTCACGTTGAAGGATGTCCTGCACACTCCGGAGATAAAAAAGAACTTGGTCTCGGCTATCTCCCCAACAAGGCCAGATTTACTCAACCATAGGGGCAGATTTATATACTCTTACAAAAAATAATGTATTCGTAGGGAAGGGGTATGTAACTGAGAAAATGTTCATATTAAATTTAAACATTAATAAAATGAAATTTTCTGTGTATCTTTTAACAAGAGAACCAGTGAGCGGAAACAAGATCGTTCCAAACCCATTGTGAAAGAATAAAGCATTTACAAACATATAACCACAGTTATGCATTATCGAGTAAATTACAGCATGCTTTCATTTAAAAACAAAGGGAATCGAGTGGCATACCTTTGAAGACCTCTTCTTCATGTATTCCCTCGATCAACACCAGTCCAGTGTCCAAGCAAACTCAATCACGAGCACGAACACAACGAATAACCAGTGTAACACACGAATTTTCAGATCCTCAAACCCAATCGAGTAAGACTTGATCCTCGAACAGAAACACTCGACACTACCATTCAGTTGCCTTGGTATTCACAGTGTGAGAATCCTGGCGGTGTGGGCTCTATGTGAATCTGATAGAGGGAAGGAGGAACTTAACGATCGAGTAAGTGGGAGAATGAGAAACCTCTATCATATAGAGTTGGATACTCAATCATTTAGCAAACGAGGAGTTATCGTCTAGTAACGAGAAGCTTGGTTGTTTACTCTCTCAAAGGCTATCATATAGCTTTTCTTTCACTCGATCGATTGTGATGCGATAATGAAAAATGAAAACTATTTTCACTTTTATTCTTCAGTTATTAAAACTGATAGTAACTTCCCACTCATATGGTTAAAGGAGAAAATAAAAACCAACCAAACAATTATCTTATAGTTGTTTTTATTATAAATAAATATAATAACTAATTTATCATATTATATTCTATAGTTTTAATATCACATCATAAGTAATATTTAAACCATAATTCTTTTTCCTTTATGACATTTAACATAAATCGTATTTATATTAACTCCTCCATTTAATGTATTTAATACATCAAATCAATTATATCACATATAATTAAATCAATTTAATTATATCATATATAATAAAATTTTCTCTTGTTAATTTAAACACTTCAAACTAACCCAAAAACTTATTCTCAACATGAATCCATTGAGCTACCAAGTAGACCTTATAGACCTTAGCTAGAAGCTCCAACGATACGTGAATAACTAACTAAACTCTTTAATCATGATACCCACCATCCATTAACTGTCGAACACTCCACTAAAGACCGACAACTACACTCTTCGCACTACAGATATATTTCTATGTTCATTGGATATAACCAATCAACAGTACAATAACCCTTCACAAATCGCTCGTAAGTATAATTGGGCCAATTTACCGTTTTGCCCATGTAGTTACATCTAACTCCTTAAGTACCACTGAATTCTCTAATGAACAATACATCATAGTTCTACTATGAGTGAACACTTCTTGGGCCATAAAAAGGTGTGGCGTCACATTGTTCAAGCTCCGGAATCAACCCTTAAGGGAGCAATCTATCTACTTACCCATTCTTCGGCGAAGGAGTGAATTTCTTCTTGTGTAGCTGAGTTCTCAGCTCCCCAATCAAACAAATCTTAAAGTGGTAGGTTTGAGTCGGCAATTTGGCCACTCGCACCCATGCAAATCAAAGGACCGCCCTCATAGGCATGAGTTCTCAACTCACTTAGGATTAAGGTCATGTTACCTATGGTCATCCTAGTGAAATAAAAGTCTCTATCATGAATGGCATTATATAATGAGACTAAAATATCTCATACTTCATAGACAATAGTGAAGAAAATATCTCATATTATTATACTACAAATGTTTGTTCATACACGTGTTTACAAACTACAGGACCCTACGAGATTTAGGGCATCAACCCCAACATATCTAATGTGTTCTATGAATGTTTGGCATGCTAGACTTTGTCGTGTTATTAATCTAAGAAGCACAGACATAGATACAGATACAATACGATACGTTAATTTTTAAAAAATTAAGATACGGATACGTTAAAGATGCGTATTATATATATATAATGTCTAATTAATTACTATAATATATATTTTAAGTTAGATTAGAATAGATTCAAGAAGAGAGTGAAAACTTGAAAAAAAATCCATTAACGTCGAGTGATTGTTGAGTGATTAGAGTAGGGTAGAAAAGAAGTAGAAGATAACGATTGATAATGAAGTTGAGGATAAAGGAGGTGTGAATCATGATTTAAATAGTGAGAAAGAAGGGAAGAATGAAGATTTAATTACGTTTTGGGTTTTGTTTATTTTTTTTTATGTTTTATCATTTTTAATTTATTTTGTTTTGGATTGCTCAATTTAAGTGGACTTTTATGTTTGAAGGTAATTTTAAAATGGTTGAAATCACTTTTGTCATTTTCAGAATCACCGTGAAACATGTTTAATTCTTCAAAACTAATTTTAATGATATGAAAATTGCATTTAAAAGTGTAAAATTGAAAATTAAATTAATTTTGAGTAATTAAAATTGTGTTTTCGAGTGATTTTAAAAATCAAAAAAATGATTTTTAATGATTTTAAAATCACTCCTAAACATGCACTAAAATAAAATGGGTTGTAGGTTGGGTTTTTAAATGATTGGGCTTAAATTTGAAACAAAAAAATGACCCACGTATCCCCTTCACGTATCTGGAAGCAAATACGCGTATCTGAAAATTAAAAACAAAACTTAAAAAATCAAATAGTTCAAATCACGTATCAGACACGTATCTGCCACGTATCTGGACGTATCCGTATCTGATACCGATTCTCTGCACAATTAGAAGTATCTGTGCTTCTTAGAAATTAATTAGTAACATGATTAAGCTGAAAATGATACCTAAGTTATCCATGAATGAATTTGATCAATGTGAGTATTGTAGTCAAACTAAAATTACTAAAACTCCGCATAAATCTATACTTAGGATTTCTGAGCCTCTAGATTTAATTCATGTTGATTTATGTGAATTTGATGGCATCTTGACTAGGAATAGTAAAAGATATTTTATTACCTTTATTGATGATTGCTCTGATTTTACTTTTGTATATTTGCTGAAAAACAAAAGTAATGCATTTGATGCCTTCAAATTTTTGTAACTGAAGTAGAAAATCAATTTAATAGAAAGGTTAAATGACTTCGTAGTGATAGGGGAACTGAGTACGACTCAGACAACTTTAATGAGTTCTTTAAATCTCATGGAATAATACACGAAAAGACTGCACCTTACTCTCCTGAAATGAACAAAAAAGTCGAAATGAAAAATAGAACTTTAGCTGAGCTAGTAGTTGCTATTTTACTTAGTTCTGGAGTCGCGTTTTATTGGTGAGGTGAAATCATCCTTACCATGTGTTATGTCTTCAATAGAATACCAAAGTCTAAAAACACAACTTCACCTTACGAAATCCTTAAGAATAAGAAACCAAATTTGTCATATTTTAGAACATGGGATTGTCTAGCCTTTGTAAGGATCCCAAACCCTAAAAGAAGAAAGCTAGCCAGTAGAGCCTAGCATCTTTATAGGTTATGCCATAAATAGTAAAGCCTATAAGTTTTATGATCTAGTAAACCAAATGATCATTAAGTCAAATGATGCCAACTTTTTTTAGGATAGATTTCCTTTTAAATCGAAAATTAATGGAGGCTCGGGATCCAATAGTCTAACCCTAGCTAGAAATCCTATCTCTACAAAGGAAGCCGACCTAGAACCTAGAAGAAGCAAAAGAACTAGAATCGCCAAGGGTTTTGATGATGACTTCCAGACCTATAATTTAGAAGAAAATCCTAAAGACCTAAAAGTTATCTTGTCCTCTGTAGATGCCAACTTATGGCAAGAAGCCATAAATAATGAGATGGACTCTCTTGAGTCAAATAGGACTTGGCACTTCGTAGACCTACCTCCAGGTTGCAAGGCAATAGGGTGCAAATGGATCTTAAGGAAGAAACGTAGACCTGATGGAACAGTTGACAAGTTTAAAGTCAGGTTAGTGGCAAAGGGCTTTAGACAAAGAGAAAACATAGACTTCTTTGACACGTTCTCCTCTGTCACTAGAATTACCTCAATCCATGTTTTGTTCTCTCTTGCTGCCCTTTATAACCTCGTAGTACATCAGATGGATGTAAATACCGTCTTCCTAAACGGTGAACTTGAAGAGGAGATTTACATGGAACAACCTGAGGGTTTTGTAGTCCATGATCAAGAAAATAAGGTCTGTAAACTAAATAAATCTCTCTATGGTTTGAAACAAGCTCCTAAGAAATGACATGAAAAGTTTGATAACCTAATCCTATCTAAAGCTTTCAAGGTTAATCAAAGTGACAAATGCATCAATTATAAGGTTGAAAATAATATCTGCACCATCATGTATCTGTATGTAGATGATTTGTTAATATTTGGGTCGAACTTACCCGTCATAAATGATGTGAAATCTACATTGAGTGCAAACTTCAATATGAAAGACTTAGGAGAAGCGAGTGTAATCTTAGGCATAAAGTGACTAGTTTGGAAAGGAAATTTTTTTTTTTTTTTTTAATCAATCTCACTATGTAGAAAAGATTCTAAAGAAATACAATTACTTTGAATGTAAATCAGCATGTACTCCTTATGACCCTAGTGTTAAATTATTCAAGAATACTAATGGCAGTGTTAATCAATCTGAGTATGCAAGCATCATAGGAAGTCTTAGATACGCTATTGATTGCACTAAGTCTGATATAGCTTATGTTGTAGGATTACTTTGTAGGTTTACAAGCAGACCTAGCATAGAGCATTGGAATGATATAGAAAGGGTTATGAGGTACCTGAAGAAAACCCAGAACCTAGGATTACAATATCAGAAGTTTCCCACTGTTCTAGAAGGATTCAGTAATGCTGATTGGAACTCCCTCTCAGATGCTTCAAAGGCTACAAGTGGCTATATCTTCAATATAGCAAGTGGAGCTGTCTCTTAGAAGTCCAAAAAACATAAAATTTTAGCCCAATCTACGGTGGAGTCAGAAATGATAGCACTAGCAACAACTAGTGAAGAAGCAGATTGGCTTAGAAGTCAGCTATCAGAGATTCCTCTATGGGAAAAGTCAATACCAGCCATATTGATCTATATTGATAGTTTTACAGCAATCGCAAAAGTTCATAACCATTATTTCAATGGAAAGAGATGACAAACACGTCGTAAGCACAGTACCATTAGAGCATTTCTCACTACTAGTGCAGTTAGGATGGATCATATACGGACGATGAAAATTGGGCAAATCCTTTGACAAAAGAACTGGCCAGAGAAAAGGTTTTCAAAACCTCAGAAAGGATGGGACTCATGCCTATAGAAAGATGAATCACTATGAGGAAAACCCAACTTGTAGACTGAAGATCCTAAAAAATAGGTTCAACGAGCAATAACTGATCACAAGTGATATATAGTGAAACATGCTAAAACGAACACAGAGTTCCCTTCCTATAACTTGGAGCCTAAGCATGATATTTGAAGCATATGAGAGGTTGAACTCAGTTCTTAATGAGATCTATACCAATGTGAGAGTGAGAAGATAGACCAATGTGGGTACAATAGAAATCCCACAAGTGCACGTCGTCGTCGTCCAATCAAATGGACATGGCATGGCGTGTGTATGTGATTAGTTTTTGGAAAAAATTATTATCATTAATTATTTTTTAATTTACTTTATTATTATTTTTCAATGCTCCACGTGTCGCGATGAGTGCAGTCAAGCTATGGTCAAGCGTTGTTTGCGTTTTTTTTCTGTTTGCTTTCTGCACCTATAAAAGGCGCAAGCCTTCAGCCATCTCAAATCATCTTATCATTCATTCCCTCTTTTCCAGTTTTACACTTTTGTTTCTCGATCGTTTTTCGAGCAAATCAGTATGAACAGTGTGAATGTTCGATCGATGACTGTGCATTTCCAATTGAGACCTTTTTTTTAGGCTGAGAACGACGTGGCAATACCATTGACCTGTTTGCACACCTGGGCAGAGCCATGAAACATCTTAAAGAGAGCAAAATCCGTGACTCGACCTGTAACGAATTTTTGTTTTGCAGGTTCCACATTTCTGACGACCGCCAGTTCCTGACTGTTGGCTGCTGTTGAGTTTCACCGTCGCAGGGTAGCCAATTCCAACAATTCTGTTAAACTTATCTTCTGCAAGGAACTTCGATTAAATAATATTCTGCATGTTCCAAAAATTTCTAAGAATTTAGACAATATTTTCTTGCTAATATAGCATGCGTTTAAAATTGTTGTTGAGTCCAATATGGTTGTTATTAGTAAACAATGTGATTTATTGGTAAGGGCTATTTAACAGATGGATCATTTAAACTCAATGTAGTGAATGCTGATATTTCTGAATTTTCATGTTCATCTGTTGTGTTCACGTTATCTGTCGTGACCAATGTTGAATGTTATGGTTGCCTCGGTCATGTGAATTTCAATTCAATGAAAATAATGATGAATATTGGTTTAATTCCTAAACCATCTTTAAATAATAAAGATAAATGTGAAATTTGCGTGAAAGCTTAACAACCCAAAAAAGCATTTAAATCAGTAGAAAGAAATTCATCACTACTATAATTAATTCATAATGATGTTTATGATTGCAATAATATCCTGACTCGTGGTGGAAAAAAATATTTTGTAACTTGTATAGATGATTGTTCAAAATACTTTTATGTTTACTTACTAACTCCAAAGATGAGTATTTAATACTTTTAAAATCTACTAGTAGAAAAACAGTTGGGAAAGAAAACTAAAGTTCTAAGATCTGATAGAGATGGAGAGTAATGAATGTTCATATGATATGAATGATTTTTGTAGTATGCATGGCTTAATTCATCAAGTTACTACCTTATGCACCCAATCAAATGGTGTGACCGAAAGGAAAAATAGAACTTTACTAGATATGATAAATATTATGATGTTAAGTTTTGAAATGCCTACTAATTTTTGTGGTGGAACTTAATATTCTGCCTGTTTTATTTTGAATAGAGTTCTTTACAAACATTCTAATAAAGCTCCTTGTGAAATATGAAAAAATCAAATCCCTAACTTAGTGTGCTGGGAGTGCATACTACATATAGGATATTAGTTCTAAATTTTGATGTTGTTGGCTATACAAAGAATACTATTATTAAATCTCGTGATGCTAGAATTTTTTAAAATATTTTTCATATGAAAAGCAATTTGAATAGACAAATTTATGAAAGTTCTAATGATAAAGAAATATCTCCAAATTAGAACAATTACAACCAAGAAAGAGTAAAGAAATAGAGTCAATAAAAGTTTTGAGATGACTTTTACATATATTTAGTTGAAAATGACCCCAAAACATGTTGAGAAGCTATGAAATCAGTTAATTCACATTTTTGGAAAGTACCATTAAATAGTGAAATAGAATCAATTGTCTAATAACACTGGTTTTGATTAAACTTCCACGTGACTGCAAAGACATTAGGTGTAAATAGATTTTTAGGGAAAAATTTTAACATTGATGGCTCCATAGATAAGTTCAAACCTAGAATAGTGACAAAAGGGTTTAGTCAAAATGAAGTTTTGGACTTTTTTTTGTTATAGGTACTCACTCGTGGCTAGAATGACCAGTATTAGAGTTTTAATTGTCATTGTTTCTATCCTTTAAGTTAGAAATTCACTAGATGGACGTGGACGTTAAGACAGCTTTCTTAAATGATGAACTAGAAAAAGTGATTTATATGGAACAATTTGCAGGTTGACAAAACCAAGCCAGGAAAATAGAGTGTAAACTGGATAAGTACCTTTTAAGTTTAAAGCAAACCTCTAAACATTGATATGGAAAATAAATGTGTTGAAGGAATTGAATAAATGAAACGGAAACGTATGAACGCATTTGTTTCTTAGAATTTCATTTTCAAAACTTACAAAAACAAAGGAGACGGAAACAAGATAAACATACATAAATCTAAGCATATTTTTCTACTGAACTTTATAGAGAGGAAATGGATGGAAATGGTCTTACCCTTAAAGAATCGTTTCTTCTCGAATTCCCTCTCCAACAACAAAATCATGAACAAGATCTTCATCTCACGAACACTGGTTCACAACAAGGTCACAAACACAACAATGAGGATACCATCACAATGTTCTTGTTAATCTCAAGATGAGAATCACAACAGAGTTTCGTGGGCTTGCTTTTCAACTTTGGTGAAAGGGAAGGATTCTTCTTGAAAGAGTTTGGCAGAGGGAACGAGATGAAAATTGTAGAAAGGATTTCTATAAATTGTAAATCACATCATTGATTGTTATTCCCCTGCCACACTTCAACATATGAAAGATAGTGAGTGAGGCTCTACTATTTAATTAATAACTCCCAAGGAGTTAATAAATTTGAATTTCAAAAATTAAAATTATATTAACCAGTTTAATATAACTAAATTATATATTATATCTCATATAATATATAACATATAGTTTATTATATCACATATTATATAAGCTATAGTTTATATTCTCTCCTATAACCTTTAGTAGTAATATGAATCATATTCATATTAATTTTAACTTATAGTTTTTATATGAATCCTATTCATATAATTAATATTTGAATCATATTCAAATATTTATTTCTCTCATTTAAACTTTTTAATATAATGTATCAACATCCATTATATTAATTGTATCTCAAACAATTAATTCTCTTTAATTAATTTGAACAATTCAAATTAATACAAAATTAATTGATTATCATTCATTCTTATTGAGCTAACAAGAGAATCTTATGAACCTACAGATTGAAGCTTTAGTGATACAAGATTAATTAATTAAACTCTTTAATTAAATTAATCAACATTCATTAATTTTCGAACACTCTACTAAAGACCGACAGTTGTACTCTTTGCACTATAGATATATTTATGTATTCATTGGGTACAACCAATCAACAGTTGGTTGACCCTTCATAAATTGTTCATAAGTATAATTTGGTCAAAATTTCCGTTTTACCTTGTAGTTACATCTAACTTCTTAAGTACTACTAACTCTTCTAATGAACATTAATCATAGTCCCACTATAACTAGAACCTGGCTAGTGAGAGGGTGTAGCACCACATTATTCAAGACCCGGAATCAGCCCTTAAGGGAGCAATTTATCTACTTATGCTGGAATAAGTGAATTCCTTCTTGTGTAGCTATGTTTTCAGCTCCCCACAGACGAATCTCCAAAATGGTAGGCATATTGAGTCGGGGAATCCAGCCACTCTCACCCATGCAGATCAAATGATTGCTCTTATAGGTAAGAGTTCACAACTTATCAGAATTAAGGTCAAGTCATCTATGGTCATCCTAGTGAAATGTAAGTCTCTTCTAGTAACGATGTTATAAAGAGAGATTAATCGTTTTGTGATCCAATCTTATACAAAGTCTTTGTATACGATACCCCGCTCACATGTCTTCACATAAATTGTTAAAATCGGATCATTTGTAACATTTTATTACAATTGTAACAATTACAAAGTGGGTCGTATCCGTAGTGTCACGAGGATTAGGTACCAGCCTTATCGATCTACTACAGACCATTCAAGTTATTACTTAAGCATGGTCCACCTGTATGTCACCACAAACATGTTTAAGTTTCATCAAATAACCTTGGATCTTAGTTTATTGGTTTTTGGTTAACACGACTAAATATAAAAAATGACAACTTATTTTATTAAATAAATAATCTGTTTGTACAAATAAAGTTTACAAACTACAATACCATGAGATTTAGGATAACAACTCCAACATGTGTATACACTAAAATGGTAGAAAATGCATGTGTTATTTTATGCTCCCATATGGATGGCATCTTTATCTTTGGTACTAGCATGAAAATTATTAATAAAACCAAACAATTTTTATTAAAAACTTTGATTGAAAGATTTGACTCGTGCTAATGTTATTTTAGTAGTTAAATTGATTAAAAGGGACAATGAATTTTTGTTGACTCAATCACTTTTGAAAAAAAAAAATTGGCTATTTTGATTTGAATCGTCCAATTTTGAAGTTAAAAAAGAATATAAGAGAACCAATTTCACTGTATAAATGACAAATAATTGGTTCTTTAATATATCTTGCTAATCACACTAGGCATGACATTGCATATGTTGTGAATCGGTTAAGTAGATATACTTGTAACCCAAATGAATATCATTGATGTGCAATTGAAAGATTGTGTAGATATCCTAAGGGTACATCTAATCGTGCTATTTGTTATATTAGATTTTCTTCACTAATTCAAGGCTTTAGTGATACCAATTGGATAGTTGAATCTGATGAAACTAAAGCAACTAGTGGTTATGTTTTTATTTTTTGTGGTGGTGTTGTATCCTGAAAATCTACTAAACAAACATTAGTATCTAAATCCACTATGGAAACTGAGTTTATTGCCTTAGATTTAACTAGTATAGAAGCATAATGGTTAAGATGTCTAGTTGTTGATATCCCTATTTTCTAAACGGCTAATCATGTTGTGTCTTTACACTGTGATAGTCAAGCTACTTTAGCTAGGACTAATAATAAAATAAATAATGGAAAAAGTAGGCATATCAAAATTTGACATTATTTTATTAGGCGGCTTTATCCAATGGTGTGATCTCTCCTGATTTTTTTAGGTCTGAAGAGAACCTAACGAATCCATTCACAAAAAGATTAGCGTGCAAGAAAAATTATGAATCATTGAGGGGAATGGGACTAAAGTCCATAATATAGTCACTTGACACCCAATCTCAAAGATTGGAGATCGCATGAAAGAGGTTCAATGGGTAAAATCGAAATTGGAGTGTGACTATTAGAGCATTAGTAAATAAAATAATGTTTGTCTCATTCCTAATGTGGTAGGGCTCGTAATGTGAAAATTAGAAAGAGTTAAAACTCTAAATGAAATCAAGACATGTATTATGCAGGGTGTTGGTCACAAACAAGCTTTGGAGGTTTCACCTATGTGGGTATTGTAGTGAGGTCGCCACAAGAGACTTTAAAACACTCATGAAAGCGGGATATGTGTGCATGACTGTCTAAAACGTAAAACAGGTTGGAACTTCTAAAGTGGCTTGTACTATGTGTGAGGTAAGTAGAAGTTTGATTTAAAACACCTAGTTCAAGACTATGTTCACTATAGCTCCTCAAATGGATACTTATTTTCACTAAGTGAAGGTTCAAACCCAGAAGGTATCTACACCCATTGCTTAATAAAAATGCTCACATTTTGTTGTTTCTTTTAAGAAATGATTTAATATATTTTGAAATCATAAATTATGTGGGAGATTGTTGGATAATTTAATTGATTTTCTATTTTATTTTATTTTTTTTTATTTTATTTTATTTTATTTTATTATAGAACGATGTGAAAATGTCTATTTTTACTACTAATAATTTAAGGATACG
>NC_143487.1:14874500-14897500 GCF_027475165.1 Benincasa hispida | reverse complement strand
AACAATCTCGAACACTACCACGAGAGTAACCTCGTTATTTTCTAGGATTCCAATAGAGGGATAGGTGGTATCCAATTATTGGGAGAGGGAAAGGAGAAAAGGGTTTTGGAGAACAGAGAGGATTTTCTTTATGGCTTAGGGAAAAATTTTGCACAATAATACCATGGTATTGTGTATTGTGTTGTGTGTATTCCTAAAAGGCCATAGGGAGGTCTTTATATAGAGAAAGGGCCAAGCCCTTTTCCTAACAAGAGTTCATAATATACTCGTGAACAGGGCCAAGCACTTGGGTCGATGAACTGGCCACCTTCACCTATGTAAATCAAAGGACAATCTCTCGTGAACAAAAATTCATGATATACTCAGGATTAAGACTAAGTCACTTATGTCATCCTATTGAAATAGAAACCTGACTAGTCAGCAGTGTTACATCTAGAGATTACTGTTTTGTGGTCCAGCCTTATGCAAACTCATTACATAGGATACCCCCATTTGTATGTTACCTACACAAATGCGTTGGATTATTACGTTTGTATCAAATACAAAGTGGGTCGTATCTATAGTGTTACCAGGATAATGTACCTAGCCTTATCCCTATATTATAGGCCCTTTAGATTGTATCTTAAATATCGATCCATATATGTCTCCACATACAGTTCAAGACTCTTAAGATAGCCTTCGATGTTAGTTTATTGGATTTAGGGTTATTAAGACAAAATAGACAACAATACAAACAATAACATTTATTGATTTAACATCTATAATTCTTTATTGATGACGATCAATTAATAACATTTACTATCTATGAGTTTTAGGGCATAAAACACAAGACCTTGAATGTTTCAGAGATGCATGATGGCTATATTTTTTTACATTTTTGAACACTTTGTTGAAGATTCTATGAATGATTTTTCAGTTTTTGGAAATTCCTACCTGCCTATCTCAACAACCTGGAAGTCATCCTCGCTAGTTGCGAGGAAATGAATTTGGTACTTAACTGGAAAAAAATATCACTTCATGGTGACAGAAGGTGTTGTTCTTGGGCACAAAGTTTCCAAAGCAGGGTTAAAAATGAATCAAGCCAAAATTGATGTCATTGCAAAATTTCCCGCGCTTGCGAACGTCAAGGTCCTGAGGAACTTTCTAGGCGACGCAAGCTTCAATAGAAGATTTGTGAAAGGTTTTTCCTAAATTGTGCGTCCATTGAGCATATTGCTAGAATTGAACAGGTCTTACATATTTGATGAAGATTGCCACCAAGTGTTGAAACCTTAAGGTATGTGTTAACAACAGCACCAGTATTGATAGCTCCGGACTGGACGCAACCTTTTATATTAATGTGTGACGTAAGTAACCTGGCTGTTGGAGCGATGTTAGGCCAAAAGAAGGGAAACCTGATACATCATATTTCCTACGTGTCAAAGACACTTACAGAATCCCAAAAACATTACACAACTACTGAAAAAGAAATGTTAGCGATAATGTTTGCTATTGAGAATTTTAAAGCTTACTTGGTGGGTGCGTCAGCAACCATTTACACTGATCAATCTGCTATAAAGTTCTTAATGGATAAAAAAGATGCGAAACCCAGGCTCATTCGCTGGGTGTTACTACTACAAAAATTTGATTTAGAAATTAAAGATAGAAAAGTGAAAATCAGATGGCTAACCACCTATCGAGATTGGAGAATAAGGAGATGCAGTTGGGCCAGGCTGAAATTGGAGATGTAATCTCTGATGAACGCCTACTCAATGTTGAAGATAAGGAGCCATGGTACATTGACATTGTCAACTACCTGACCACAAAACAATTTCTAGAAGACTTCAATGCCTAGCAAAGGAAACGACTTGTATATGATTGCAAGTTATATTTTTTGGATGAGCCGTTTCTTTACAAACAAGGCCCAGATTCCATTATGCGTCGATGTGTCCCCGAGGTCAAAGTATAATGCATCTTATTTGAATACCATGACTCTTCTTATAGAGATCATTTAAGAGGGCAAAGGACAGTTGCAAAGGTTCTCTAAAGTGGTTACTTCTGGCCTACTTTATTCAAAGACGCAAGGGAATATGTTCTTAAATGTGACCCATGCCAACATACGAGCAACATCTCATCAAGGAACGCAATGTCACTCAACAACTTCGAAGTTGAACTTTTTTATGTTTGGGCATTGACTTCATGGGGTCTTTTCCTTCATCTTGTGATCAACAGTACATTTTAGTAGTAGTGGATTATTTGTCTAAGTAGTTCGAGGCAGTGGCTTGTGCTAAAATGATGTCCAAATTTCTAACCAAGTACATTTTCACGCGTTTTGGGACACCAAGAGCGTCGATAAGTGACGAAGGTACACATTTCATTAACCGCATCATTTCTAAATTACTTGCTAAATATAATGTCAGGCAAAAAGTGGCTATCGCATACACCCACAGACGAACGGGCAAGCAAAAGTCTCTAACAGAGAGATCAAGTCGATTTTGGAGAAAGTTGTCAACACATCCAGAAGGGACTAGGCACAAAAGCTAGATAAAGCTCTTTGGGCATATAGGTGTGCATTGAAAATGCCTATAGGTATGTCTCCTTATGCTTTAGTATTTGAAAAAGCCTACCACTTACCCTTGGAGTTGGAGCACAAGGTGTTTTAGGCAATGAAAAAGTTGAACTTAGATTTGGATGTCGCGGGGGAAAATCAAAAGTTGCAGCTCGACGAATTAGATGAGTGTGGCTTAACGCATACAAAAACACAAATATTTATGAAGAAATGACCAAGCGTTGGCATGACCAACCATTGGTAAGAAAGAGTTCTTCATTGATCAAAAGGTCTTACTATTTAACTCACGTTAACAACTGTTTCCAGGAAAGCTTAAATCCAATGAACAAAGACTTCTTCATTGGTTAAAAGGTCTTATTATTTAACTCGTGTTTGTGACTGTTTCCAGGAAAGCTTAAACATAGGTGGTCAGGGACATTTTCTATCAAAGAAATCTTTCCTCACAGAGCGGTGGAGCTCACCCGAGAGGATGGCACTAGCGTCTTCAAGGTAAATGGGCAGAGGGTAAAGCCATACTTTAAAGGGAATATGGAACGCAACAAAACATCCTTCGAGCTAAGCAGGTTGCCTGAAGCTCGCATCGAAGTGTCCCTACGTGTATACATACATATATTCCAGGGACGCTTCCTCTCTCCTACTTTTTTTTTTTTTTTTTTTTTTTTTTGCTTTATGTATACCCTGCGTTTGTTTCTGATTCCTGTTTGAATTCTTGTTTAACATTGAAATTTTAAATTTGTCTCATGTTCGTTTACCTTGCATGCTTTTGAATGATTGTTCAAAAACCAACCTTGTGGATTTCTAAATTTTGGGGGTACTAAAGTAGAGGTGTTAGAATTAGGCTAACACATACCTATGCGTTGGAAAAGGAAAAGACGTTATGGAGAACTATATGGTGTTAATGTTGATCATGTTAATTTTGAAAAGGGGAAAAATTATGCAAAAACCTCTTTTGATCCTCATGAGTCAGATTTTTTTAGTCAAGATGATATGCCTCTAAACTAAATGTTATCCAAGATGAATGATGTTGCAGAGGATGTAAAGACTAGGTCAAAGTCTTCAAAAGAAAATTCTAATGGAGAGGATGTTGAAAATTTGTCTGAGTCTTTCAGAGACTGGGGGTTGATAAGCAGTAGCACTGATTAGTCTATAAAGGTCCAAAGGCTTGTCACGCGTGCTTCCATTCGAGGCCAAAAGAAAAAATCAAATCCTGCTTTTGTTCCCTCTGTCCCTCTTGGTGGCATTTCTTTTCACTCTCAGGAAAGTGTCTTCTTTTGAAAGTTTGTGATCAAGAAGAAATTTTTTATTGAGAATGAGTTGTCCGAAAGGGCTAAAAAATTCCTTGACATCGTGAAACTGATAGTCAAAGCCGATTTGATAAAGACTATATTAAACCTTGGTCCTTATTATCTTAAGCATGTAAGATAATTTATTGTGAATCTCTTGCCTGCTTTGTGTTTACTACTGGTGTTATTAATAAGTTTCTTGATAGGATTGTTCCCCCCTAATGCTCATGGGCCTACGTCCTTATATGAAAGAATTGGTTTATAAATTGACTAGAGGTTTGAAGAATGATTGGTCTAAGACTGGGCAACTTGCTTCTGTTGAGCTCAATAGTAAATATACTATATTGTTTTGCATTGGGATTGCAAATTAGTGCCCTTCATCTCACCACTCTACTTTATCCATGTGTTTGGCTACTTTGCTATTTCAAATTGAAAAGGTTGCCTTAATTATGGGACTTTTTTCATTGGTCAGTTACAAAGGCACATTGGTTCTTAGACTTTGCATTTACCTATTCCTTATCCAAGACCGGTTTGTGGAAGTCTATTGTCTCAGAAGCTTTATTTACTCTAAGCTGTTGAGCCCATTGGTACCAATCAAGGATTACTGAATTTTAACTACAAGCTTTTTCAGGACCATCACATTCCAGACATTGCTCCCCCTTCTTTTAGTACTATTGAGGAAGCTCCAAGTGCTGGCTTTGTCACGTCTTCCTTGTGCCTCCACTTTTGCATGCCCCTTCTAAGG
This sequence comes from Benincasa hispida, assembly GCF_027475165.1. Taxonomy (NCBI): domain Eukaryota; kingdom Viridiplantae; phylum Streptophyta; class Magnoliopsida; order Cucurbitales; family Cucurbitaceae; genus Benincasa; species Benincasa hispida. The sequence continues at coordinate 14,892,924 of NC_143487.1, read as the reverse complement.
AGCTTAAAATGCTTAATGATGTTTTTAACCGTACCTCTAATTGGAAGCATGAGATTACTATGTTGCTAACTTTGATGAGATAGGTTGCTGATGATCTAGATTTGCTGGACTTTCTTCTTGATATTGTCTTGATGGAACACGAGACATATGCAGCGGAAAAAGGACCTAATTACACTCTAGTTGCTTTAATTTAAAGGGAAAAAACATGCAAAAAGTAGGAAAAACAGTGAATTAAAATGGATAGGAAACAACCTTTGTAGCTCCCGAACAACGCTTTTCCTCGTTGAATCTTAACCCGAACTCTTTCGAACCACCACTAGAGTTGACCTACTATCTTCTAGACTCAGAACGGGGTTATGGGACCCGATGGATAAAGAACCCGAGAAAGAGAAAGAGATGAAAAAAAGATGGAGATTTTTTGGGTTGGGTTTTTAATTTTTCAGCCCAATTTTGAAAACTAATTTTGGAAAAAATGGCAAAAGTTTTTAATCCAAATTCAAAGCTCATATTTATAGAAAAGAGTCATGCAAAAATTGCATGAAATCAATTAATAAAAACCCAACACCTAGAATCCACTATCTAAGTGGGTTTAATTTCTCCACTATAAGCCAACACCTAGCCCACTATTTTGTTAATAGAATTATCCAACAAAAGTTTAGATTTTTCCACTAACTAATCAAAGGGTAAAGTAGTCATTTTGTCAAAGTCAAACTTTGACCAAAAAGTCAACATCTTGACTTTTTATGATTTTTTCCTTGTTGACTAATTTTGACCTCCTAAGCATGAATCCACATTCATTTTCTCGAAATTCAAATCACATTTGAATATAAGGTCGGTCAAAGTTTGACTTTTCAAAGTCAAAAGTCAACTCTTTGACTTTTTACATCTTTGACCATTTTCATTATTTCCGAGCTTCCGAATATGAACGTATTCATATTATTGATATTTAAATCACATTTAAATATTAAAGTTGTATCTCTAAATTGAACCCGACCACTATATCACATATACATGTTGGTTTCTCTCTCTTCACCTAATTCGAACAATTCGAATCATTCTATCATACTGTTCTAAGTTTATTCCATATGAGCTAGTAGGGGAACCTAATGAATCTGTAGATCATGGGCTCCAACGATCCGAGATTAACTGGCTAAACTCTTTAGATGGAGCTAATCAACATTCGTTAACTCACAGGTCATTCCACTATAGTCCTATAGTTGCACTCCCCTCACTATAAATATACTTGTGTCCATATGATATAACCATGATTAGTAAGTTAATCCTTCACAGGTTGTTCGTAATCTCGACTCGGTCATAAAAACCGTTTTACCCCCGAGACTACATCTTATTCCTTAAGTTCCACTGATCCTTTAATAAACAATTGGTTTAAGGTCCAACCTATAAACCGAACCCCTCTCGAGCCAAGGAGAGGGTGAGGCCCCTTGTTCAAGACCTGGATTCAGTACTAAAGGGAACAACCTATCTACTATCCCTATAATGGGTAGGAGTGAACTCCGTCTTGTACCCTATGTTCCCAGCTATCCACCTGATCTTACCCCTGAAATGGGAGGCTTATTGGGCCAGCGATATTGAGCTGCCCTCACCTATGTAGATCTAAGGATAATTCCGAGTGAACAAGAGTTCATAGTTAGCTCAGGATTAAGATTAAGTGACCTAAGTCATTAATTAACGAAATAGTCAGTTTTATACATAAAACGGCGTTTAGAACGTAAAAAGTGACTATTTCATGGTTCAGTCTTATGTAAAATCTTTACATAGGATGCCTCCACTTTCATGTCTCCACATGAACGATTTAGGATCACATCGTTTGTACTAACTACAAAATGGGTCGCATCCATAGTGTCCCCAGAATAAGGCTCCGAACCTTATTCGTATACTATAGACCATTTTGGCTATATATTTGAACTTGATCTACATTTGTGTCACTACATAAAGTTCAAACTACATTAAATAGCCTCAGGACCTTAATTTATTGGATTCAAGATTACAATTTCAATAACAATTTTATCGAAAAACAAAACAGAATATATTTATTAATTTACAAACTACAAGTTTTAGGACATAAAATCCAACAAAGTCCCACTGGGACTAAAACTCCTAGTGGAGTATCACAATGTTGAATTTAAGTGAGAAACATATGAGTATAATAAACATATGAATATAATAAACTAGGGCATATATCCAAAAGTTCTCCCACTTGTCCTAGTTTACAAACTTCGTAGACCTAGACTCTGTAGGTGACCTTCAAATACTTTAGTCGTGAGGGCCTTTGTAAAAGGATTAGCAATGTTTTGCTCAGAAGATATCTGGCTTACTACAACGTCTCTACGATGTACAATCTCCCGGATCAAATGGTATTTGCGCTCAATATTCTTGTCGCGCATATGGCTTCTTGGTTCTCTTGAATTTGCAACTGCACCACTATTATCACAATATAGGGTGATAGGCAGATGCATATTTGGAACGACTTCCAAATCTGTCAAGAATTTCCTCAACCATACTGCTTCTTTTGCTGCTTCACATGCAGCTACGTATTTAGCTTCCATTGTGGAGTTCGCAATACAGTTTTGCTTCACACTTCTCCACACTACTACTCCTCCATTCAAAATGAACACTGATCCCGATGTAAATTTTCTTGCATCTTTATCGGTTTGAAAATCCGAGTCAGTGTATCCAGTAAGGATCAAATCCTTAGTACCATACACGAGCATGTAGTTCCTCGTTCTCCTAAGATACTTGAGGTTATTTTTAACGGCAGTTTAATGATCATATCCAGGATTGGACTAATACCTACTGACTATCCCTACAGCATAGCATATGTCAAGTCTAGTACATAACATTGCATACATCGGGCTCCCTACTGCGGAAGCATAGGGAATGTGTCTCATATCCTCAACCTCTTGAGGTGTCTTAGGACATTGATCCTTTGATAAATGAATTCCATATCTGAAAGGTAACAGACCTCTTTTGGAATTCTACATCTTATACCTAGACAACATTTTGTCTATATAAGTTTTTTGAGACATGGCTAGTGTTCTGTTCTTGCGGTTTCGAATAATCTGAATCACGAGAATATACTACGCATTTCCTAAATCTTTCATTTGGAACTACATTGCTAGACATTTCTTGATGTCAGTTAGGTAATCTACTTCATTCCCAATGAGTAGAATATCGTCAATATATAAAACTAAGAACGCTATAGTAGAATTGACGATCTTTTTGTAAACACAAGTCTTGTCAACATTCTATTCAAAGCCATAAGATTTGTTCGCAGTATCAAATCTTATATTCCAAGATCTAGAAGTTTGTTTCAACCCATAAATGAATTTTTGAAGCTTACAAACCTTTTATTTTTGACCCTGTGCAATAAACCCCTCTGGTTGAGCCATATAGATACTCTCCTCAAGATTGCCATTTAGAAAGGCTGTCTTGATATCCATTTGCCAAATTTCATAGTCATAAAAGGTGGCAATGGATAAGAGTATTCTAATCGACTTAAGCATGGCAACGGGAGAGAAAGTTTCTTCATAGTCCACTCCCTCTCTCTGGGTATAACCCTTTGCCACAAGTCGAGCTTTAAAGTCTGTACTTTACCGACTTGGTCTCGTTTTCTCTTGTAGATCCACTTACAACCAATTGGTTTTACATCATTTGGTTGATCTACAAGTTCCCAGACAGAATTGAAATACATAGACTCCATTTCCAGGCCCATGGCTTTGACCCACTGATCACGGTCCACATTTTTTATTGCTTGTTTATAGGTCGATGGATCCTCTATGCCATCATCAGGTATGATGACTTGTGTTTCTGTTAAACCCAAGTAACGGTCAGGCTGATGAACAACTCTCCCACTACGTCGAGACATTCTCAACTCTTGAGAAGGATGTGACTGACCAGATGTACTAGTTTTATCTACTACTTTAGTAGATGAACTAGCTCTATCTGTAGCTTTTTTGGAGATTTCATTCAATACTAGTCTACTACGAGGTTGATGACATCTTATGTGGTCTTCCTCTAAGAATGTGGCATTTGTCGATACAAATACCTTATTCTCTTGAGGATCGTAAAATAGACCACCTTTTGTTTCTTTTGGATAACCTACAAATAGGCATAATTTTGAACGATGTTCCAATTTTTTAGGATTTTGCACCAACACATGTGCCGGTCATCCCCAAATCTTAAAGTTACGTAAACTGCCTTTACACCCTTTCCATAACTCATTAGGTATTTCTGAAACACTTTTAGAGGGAGCGTTATTCAAGATATAGACAGCAGTTTCTAATGCATGTCCCCAAAAGGAATCAGGTAACTTAGCAAAGCTCATCATTGAGTGAACCATGTCCAACAAAGTTCTATTTCTTCTTTCAGATACACCGTTTTGTTGAGGCATATTAGGTGCAGAGAGTTGTGACTTGATTCTGTGTTCTATCATATAGTCCTGGAATCTATTTGAACTGGATCTACATTTATGTCACTACATAAAATTTAGACTACATTAAATAGCATCAGGTCCTTAGTTTATTGGATTCAAGATTACAATTTCAATAACAATTTTATCGAAAAATAAAACGGAATATGTTTATAAATTTACAAACTACGAGTTTTAGGACATAAAATCCAACATGCCTTTAAGTCAGAGGGGAGTTGGTATTGGTTGGATGTCTATAGCTACAAACGTTTGGTTTGGTGTTTGGGTTGTTGTTGGTTCTATTGGTGTTTTAGTTTGTTATTGGACTGTTATGTTATTTGGTTGTTTGTTGTTTCTTTTGGATTTCAGACTTGTGCTTTCTACGTGAACCTTGTTTATACTATGGCTCGATAGTTCTATTATTTTATATCCACCCTTGCTAATTTCTGAATTGGGTCGGTTGTGTTGATTTTGTCCAGTCTTCAAAACAAATATATCTTAGTCCAAGGGGAGTTTATTAGAAATATGATATTGGCTAAATATATTTGTTTAAGATTCCTAGCATTATCTCCTTGGGCGTTTAAGAGTTGTCTTTGTTGTTGTTTCTGGTGAATCTTGTCTCAAATGTTGTTCTTTCAGTTGCCAAATCTGCAGAATATTTCTTTCCTTATTTAATTTATTCCACAGATTATTTTATTTGGAATGTTTTCCTTTTTGGTGTGCTGACGATTTTATGTGGGAATATTTTTCATCTTTCCATTGTGCTATTTATGCCTAAGAAGTTCTCATGCTAGGGTTGCCACACATATTATTTGAAAGATCATCGTGAGAATTCCACCGAATACATATTGCATTGCATTGATTTCAAGAAGAAAGTTTTGTGTTGTGTCGTGGCGGCGTGTTTTTCACTTGCTTTTACTGTAAGTATAACACAACAATGAATGTTGCTCAGTTTAGGGGAGCCTAAGACTTTGTTGATCGAGAAGGATTTCTCAAGCCTTAGGAGGAGTCTAAGATGTTATTCATTAAAAAGAAGTTCTCAAGACTTAGGGGGAGCCTAAGTTCTCATGTGATGGGAGTTCGCAAGTTGAAGGAAAGATATCCTCAAGTGAGAGGGAGTCTCACACACTTAGGAGGAGTCTAAGTCTTTTAACACTAATATTCACATACTTACAGGGCCTAAGTTCGAGAGAGAATGAGTCTCACATCTAGAGGGAGCCTAGGTGATTAGTTAAGTCGGGTTGTAGGGGTGTCGCTATAATCGTTGTTAGTTACAGATAAGTACAATATTATAATCGCTTGACTTTAAATATTAGTGGAATATCTTTCTTAGGCACACTGCCCCCAGACCATAGGTAGTTTATCACCGAACTAGGTTACCAATCTTGATGTGTTTATCTTTTCTCCTTGTTGTTTTACTATTGTATTTTGTTTTGTTAGGAAGTCGTGTGAGACAATCGTATAGAGTGCCAATAACCACTTTCCAAATTTTAAAATTTAATTATTATTATTTTTTACTTACTATGTATAGAAAAGAGGATGTATGAGATTGTTACCTTAATATTTTACTCCCTAAATTTTGTAAGTTTTCATTTTAGTCAAAATTGTTATCAAGGTATGAAGAGTCCTTTTTCCTTTTTTGTTGGTTAAAAATACTTATGGTCGACCTATAACTTTCATGAAACTAATAATTTAGTCCTTAACAATTTAATCATATGAACTTTTACCAGAAACAATTTTGGTCCTTATATTCTACCATTTGTAATGATTTAGTCTATAACGTGAAAAATGTTGTTAAAGGAATCCAATTTAATTTATAAAAATATGAAGAATAAGTCATTATATAATATAAAAATTGACATTTGTTTTTTATGAGATTTTTCACGATATGAATTAAAATGTTGAAAATTTAAAATTATAGAGATTAATTGTTACTTTTTAAAGTTTATGGGTTTAACTGCTACCAATTTGAAAAGTATAGAGAATGAATTATTACTAACTAAAGTTTAGAAACAAAATATTATTTTTTTGTACAAATTTAGAGACCAAAGAGAGGGTAAGGGGGCAGAGCAGGGCTGGGGATGCATTCCCCATCCCCAACCTCGTTGGAAATTTTCATCTCCGTCCTCACCCCATTCCTCGTTTTGGGGAGTCGGAGTAGGGGTTGGAAAATCCCCGTTCAGGGATCGGGTCCACGCGGGAAAAAATTCCCATTTTTATTTTTTATTTTTAATTATTTGTATTTAATTATAGTTTGGTATTTATATTGAAACGGTAAAAGTTTTAGGATAGAAGTTAGTATTATTATTGTTTTATTCATCTAAATGTATGATTTAAAAGTAAAGATTATAGCCTTTCATGTTGTAAATTGAATAAAAATATAAATTTCTCATATTAGGAATTGAAGTTAGTAGCTTTTTTTTTTCTTTTTGAAATACATATAGTAGCTTAACACATACAATTTTAGCAATTATTTTATGGTTAGTTGATACCTGCAATTTTGAGTAGACGCCTTTTTTATATAAGATTTTATTTATTTCTTAATCGTTTTTCTTATTCGTCTTCTTGTTCTAATATTATTTATCTTGTTTGTTTTGAGATACGTATTAGATTATTTTTTATTTAGTTAGTATGATGAAGTAAACATATAAATAGATTAATAAATATAGATGGATAATGGCACTAATACTAATACAAAAACTTTAAATGTCATATATATAATATATATATGGAGAACTCAAACTTCCGACCTTTTCCTGTTATTTCATTCTAATGTATGAGTCCAACAAATTTGTAGTTAACTGCTATAGTTTGGAACATTATTATCATTGCCACATATTTTATTTGAATTATCTTCTAAACTTCTCATCATTTAGATAGTATTCGAAACAAATAATGAAGCATTCTTTTCCGTTTAATATTAATTAATTCATAGGTTCTGATGATATAATTATTGTAACTTAAACATTCAAATACATTTGAATCTTTTAAGTTAAGGAATTTATTTCAATTTAATTCTTATATTTTAAAATATTACAATTTTACCTTTTAAATTTGTGTCTTATTTCAATTTGGTCTATGAATTTCAAGATTTACACTTTTAGACTTTTTATTCAATTTGATCCATAGGTTTCAAGATTTACACTTTTAATATTAATTTGTCACTAAATACTCTTTTTAAGTCTTTATTGATGTTGATGTAAAATTTTAGCCACAGAAAACGCATCTGATTTCCACATACCAACAATAATAAATTTGTAATCCGGAGAATAGATTACCTGTAAAATAAAGAAAAACGGTTTTGATGCCTAAATCGGTAAAAAAATTAAAGAATGGAGAAGAAGTTGGAAGTTTTAAGATTTAGATGTCTCATACGGAGTTATGATGATGCATTTACAGATAATATTGACCTAGGGTGTTATCTAGGGTTTCCGAGTTGCTTTAGGATAAGTAGATAACCTACGGATCAAGGGGTGTGCTCGATTTCGTGTTTGGCTGGGATTCGGCCTCGACCCCGGACCGAAGCCGAGCCTCTCCGTTAGGCCATATATGGGGCCTAAAATGTTATTTTGGGTCAAGACATGCATAAAGCATGCCCCATTAGGTTTTTGGCTAGGCCAAGGTCAACATTGCTGGCTTGAGCTAGGCTAATTTCGATCTTTCCATGGATGCTTCCGCTATGTTATTTTTTCGTTATGTCACTTTTGTCCTTGATCTAAAATTCAGGCACAAAAATTGATAATGTCTAACTAATTAATTTTAAAATAATATAATTAATTAATTTTCTTTTTTAATTATTATTAAAAATAATTTTAAGACTTCTCTCCCTATCTTTTTTTAAGATCAATTAACTAACATTAATGTCAAAGAATATAAGGGAATATTTAGTAAAAAAAAAATCAAGATAAAAAGTATAAATTTTGAAACCTCTATGACCAAATTAAAACAAATTTCAAACCTCAATATAAAACTTTAACAGTTTGAAACTTAGGAATTAAATTAAAAATAAAATTCTAATGATAAGGACTAGAGATGTGACGGGGCGGGGCCAAGAATGTCATTCCCCATCCCCACCCCACTCCCTATTTCTTCCCTATCTTCGCAAAATTCCCCACGGGAATCGAGGCGGGGATTCCCATAGGGAATCGCAGGGATCGGATTCCCCAAGGAGAATTTTTTTCCTTTTTTTTTTTGAAAAAATCAGTTAATTTAAATCACTAATGTGAATAAATTTTAATTAAATAATTAACCTTATCGCTAAATTTTTCATTATGATTAGTTGTACATGACAATTTGAATTTAAAGATCAATTACTCAAATTTTGGCTTAAAAAAACTAATCAACTTTTTTTAGTAGAAAGAAATAAATATAAATCAAATTATTCACATATATAATCTAAATTTAAATATTTAATTTAAACATATTCATTATCTTGACCAATAAACAATCGAATTTTAAATTTAAATGTAATATTTATATAATGATAATAATAACATAACATTAAATAATTATATTAAATAAATAAATAGAAGCTAACCAAAGCAGAGACGAGAACAAGAAATGTATTCTCCATCCCATCTAAGGACTATATGCTTAACCTTTTGAAACCTAATAATCCATTATAAACTAAACCTAAATCCTAAACGACAAAATCTCATAAAAATGAATATATATTTACGTCGAATTTAGATTTATCAATTATATTAGACGAACGCTTGAAGGATGAAATTAAATGGGCCAGTTTTCTCGTGGGCCGAAGGGACAAAAGCCCAAATAGTTAATGTAGACTAATAGATCGCCAAAGCCCATCGAAGCCAAGTCCCATGAAATTTCGCCGTGGCCCATATTTTCTTTAGCATCCAAGATCATTTGAAATAGAGAAACAGTAACATTGAGCTCGTTTGTGAGTTCTTCGTATGGATTCTCTAAAAAATAAAAATAAAATAAAAAATAAAAAAGGGCGAAAATGAGATTTACCCGATTTTTTAAAATCAAGTTTTTCTAACCTAGTAAATAAATTATTACTATTTGACTCGGACATGTTCTAAAAAGTTACGACATTTCAAATTATTTATCAACGCATATAAAGTCAATGAAACCTCTGAAATTCTTTCAATATTGAACCTTTGACATATAATAGTTACGAATCAAACCTCTTTAGAAAGAAGATCTTTTGTATGTTTTATGGTAGCGTGCTCTAGTTTCTTTACGAAACCTTCGTTATTGGGTTATACGTCGAACATGTTTCTTGCGAATCTCTACGTGCAATTCGCTCACTTTGGGAAGAACTGACGGAAAGAGGAGGTCTTTGCTTTATCTGAAGGATTTGAAGGAATAATGTACTAGTTCTAGTCGATTGTGCTTGATTCATACCTACTTACATTAGCACGAACCCAACTTTCGTCTTAGTTAAATGTTAATCAAACTTTCCTTCACGAAGATCACCAAAAAGAGGTTGAGGCCAACTCCCGATTATGAAGAGTCTATTCATCCAAACTATTTGTGTAAGCTTTCGTTCACTTTTTACTCTTGCTCACTTTTTGTTCTTGTTCTAGTTCCCTGCTCTTACTTGTTTTGGTCTGTATGAGAAAACTTCCAAATATGAAGTAAAGGGAGGAGGGGAGACTATATAACTAAAGTTTCAAAAAGTAGGTCAAACTCATCTATGATAGCCTATTAAAAGATTATTCCATAATCACTTTTAAAGCTTTTATCTTGTAAGAAAGAAAACCTTCATCTTGTAACTTAACAATTGAATCATGTATTACCAAATGAATTAAAGGAATAATTCCTCTCTTTAAGAAAAATCAGTGGAATAATTCAATTTTACGTGCAATTTTATCTTAACAAACAAATTTGATGAATCAAATAAACTTATTTTCTCTAATTTATTTACACTTGTCTCATCTAAATCATTTTATCTTATCGATAAATTGAAGGGGTCAATTCAAATTTTTTTTTTTTATCATTAGATCAATTTTGATCATGAATGCAAATAATATTTACCCTCTATCCAATTTTTGCCAATTCACTAAATTAACATAAAATAATTAATCTATGTAAATTTCATGTTTTCAATAAACATTTATAATTTTATAAATTAATCCCTAATTTGTTTATAAGGTACTATTTGATAGCCCAACAAAGTTGGGTTGGGTAGGTTTAAAAAGTCCACCCGGTGTTTGTTGTCTGTTTAAAAGAAAACAGTGGGTTATAAATTTACTGTTGTACTCTACTCTGTTTCTCTCCCCATTTCAAACCCATTTTTCTAGGCGTTTTAATTACTCTCCCCTTTTTTCCCTCTCTCTTTCCATCACAAGTTTTCATTACTCACCTCTCCCTCTCTCTTCTCATCTTCTCTTTTCTTTCGCCGTTCGGTTTGTCTTCCTTCATCTCGTCTCTTCTTTCTCCCTCTGACTCGTATGGGTTGTATTCTCCTCAGACTTCATTCTATATTTGCATTTTCTTGCCGAACTATGTGTTTTTCTTCTTCAGTTTTCTTTGCATGCCTATTTTTTAAAATCTAGTATTTATGAACGATTTTTTTGGTAGATCTAACTATTTTTTTTTGTAGATCTAACTTTTTTTAGATCTAAAATCTTTTCAAATATTTGATTTTTGGCTTAAGATTTGTACGCTCTCATTTGTATTCCCTCATATACCAATTCGTCCTTACATGTTTTATTTTTCGGTTGTTGTTGGCTCTATGCTTCATCAGATTCATTTTTGTTTTGATTTAGCTTCCCTCATTTTGAACATCTTTTTGGCTTGCATGTTTATGACTAGGGTTTATTCTTATAATTTGTTCTTCGTATCTTATAATTTGTTTCTACTTTTGTTATGTTATACAACCAAGTCCTTGTTATATTTTTTTTCCATTTCTATTGTATTTACTTCTTCGTCTCTGTTCTTTCTTCCCCTACTGATATCCGTTCTGTTTCGGCTTTGTCTTTCCTACTTCTTTTCTAGATTTCCTCTTGTCATTTCAATAATAAACCATGTGTCCTTCTCTTGCCTTTTTTTTCTTGCTTTTTCATAAAAATTGGATGGCGAGTAAATTCTTGATTGGAGATATTGACCATGTAATTGGAGCTTGGTAGAGGGGTCCAATCCACCCGCAAAACAGGTTTTTTTTTTTTATCTTTTTTTCCCCTAAGACCAATGATGTTTTGTTCCAAAATTCTGCACTCTAAATTTTCAATATGATTTTTTATTTGATTTTACTTCATTTCGATAATTGGAGTCAAAATATCAGCATCTCTGTTTTTCTTTATGTTTCGTGGATTACTTTGTAATTTCTTCATCCATAAATAGTTAATTTGTTTGGTGTTTTTCATCTTATCAATGGATTTTTTTTTTTTTTTTTTTGTTCCATTGAAAACCTTTTCAGTATTCAACTATATTCAATTTTTGTACATTTAAATTGAACTTCAATTTTACAAGTTTTGCAACTGTTTATTTTGTTTGTTTGGAGTTGGATTTGTTCTAATAAAAGAGCTATATCAAATCTTGAGGCCCTTTGATCTTTATTCTTATGTCCATTTATGTGTGAGATATTATGTTGTATTTATGTCCATTTTCAACGGATTTATTTTATGGTCAACCATCCAATTAATATTCACCTAACCATTACTTTATTTATGTTTGAGTTGACTCTCTTTATTATGGATTTAGTGAAGTCACTGTGAACTTGTTGAGAAGTGCACCTAAATCTCTTCATCAACCATCCTTAATATATCTTTTATTTATACTCGAATTCCTCTACATATTTATTTAGACTTCTCCACATCCTCCTCTAATATATTGTATTAGTACGTCCCTGTTATAATTTTTTTTCAACTTTTTCTTAAACCGTTTTACATTCTCATATGTGTGGTTTGGTTGTTGTAATATATTTTGTTTCATTATCCTACATTTGACTTCAACATTATTCCATTCATATAAGGTAGCTAAGAAATGGATGATTGTCCTACACAAGGTATGCTTCATTCCTTCCTTATGTTACAAGTAAGATATGGCATTAACATTTTCATGTTTTTGTTAGGCAACATATATTTTATGCCCCGTTACGTGTGGATTGTCTCGACCTCCACTCACTCCGAACATAATCAAAAGGTATGTTCTAGTGTATTTTATTTCTACTTCAGTCATATTGACCTATCATCTGATCTAACTATACTTTCTTTCTTTCGTGCAGGACCTAAGCTAATTGAACATACCTTTCGTAACTAGTTTGAAATTCGTAATTTTACGTTCAGAGTAATCTTTGTTATAGTCTACTGTTGTTGCTTGACTTGGTGAACATTTGTAATGTGTTGTGGTTTTGTATTCTTTGACTTGTATATCTATAAATTTCTATCTATAATTTCATTTATAATTTAAAATTGGTTAAATTTTTTAAGTTTATGTTGTCTTACAATTTTTTGTAAAATTAAAAAGATTATTGCAAATGGGTATAGAATAAAAAAATATATTTTATTTATACAAACAATAGTTGTAAGTATGAAAAATTAATCTTTACAAAAATAGTTGTAAATATAGAAAATAAAAAAGAAAATATTCCCTAATTTTCAATTTATAAATTTCAATTTATAATTCCATTTATAATTTTAAATTGGTTTAATTTTTAGTTCATTTTATTTTGTCTTACAATTTTATGTAAAATTATAAAGAAAATTGCAAATGGGTATAGAATAAAAAAATATATGTTTTTCTTTATACAAAGAATAGCTCTAATATGGCATAAATTCCACGACGAAGAAAGTATAAGCATAGGAACGAAAACTGGTACCTTTTCGACATCATAACCATAGAAATAAGCATAGGAATGGAAGTTAATACCTTTTCAACATCATAGGTATAGGAATAAAATGAAAAAGGGTCTTAAAATTACTTTTAACAAGTCCTAGAATTGCTTTTAGCGAGAAGCGAATTTCCAATCATTATATTCTTATATGTCACCACCTTGTAGATTAAAGCTTTAAATATGATTCCGTATGCTCTAGATAATAATGTCTTTGCCATTTTTGCTCAATTGTCCATAGTCTTTTTCCTTTTTGGGTGTGAGATAAAAAGAGTCGTCTTTTTAGAACTTATTTTGACTAGTTCTAAATTTTCATATATAACTTTTTTCACTCTATAACTTTTTCCAAAATTCTAATCCTCAAATTTTGACTAAAACTACATTGTCTAAATTGTTTTATAATAGGACAGTAGTGTTTTTTTTAATATATATATCTTTTCAAACTCTTTATATGACATTTTTAGATGATATTTATTTTATTAACTACACAAAGTTGTCTGCATCTTTTTTAGCTAATTTTATTATGTAAGTCTCGAAACTAACATTTATTGAAACTTTAGAGTATGCTTAAATTATAGGCTAATATGTTCTCAACTATAATAATAAATCTTAGAAAAATTCAATGTTGTCAACTAAAATATCTAGTTACACAATTTAGCTTTTTATAGGTAGTAAAGGGTTTCAAACAACCTCTTAAATGATAACCATTCGAACTCCTGAATCCTAACTCCCAAAAAACCCTTCACCTTAATGCTTGTCACTGGTATTGACTACCCTATTTTGAAAATATAGGTAGATGGGAAAACACAAATTCTATGTGGTATTCATTGGTCGTAACCTAGGGATCTACCTATCCTGGCACGAATGTCATAGTCAAGTCGGTGAGTACAAGGGGCATTACACAAGTCGTATGAAACATTTGATGAAGCAGAGCATGACAATGTAGTATGACAGGCTTCATTTGTGGGATGATCGTGGCGGCGTAATGTACTAGTTATGGTTGTCCCTAACGGACCAGTTAATAAATGACAATGTAGTACAACTATTGCAACTATGACAGGCTTCATTTATGGGATGATCATAATGTCTACTTGGCTCGAGATTGTAGAACAAGAGTAATGTACTATTAAATGACAATGTTGTCAAGACTTGTCATTTTGTAACTAAATCGAAGTTCATTAATTCTAAATACAATTCATTCTTTTAGGATCTACATGCTTTCCCCTTATTCTAATATGATAGAGACTATTTAGGAGCTATTTACAATCATAACAAGTATTATAGAGTCTCAAAGATAATTGTTCATGAGATTGGCAACGCTGCTTAACAATAATAGAAGGATAGAATAACCACCAATAAATGTTAAACACTGCATCCAATAGTTGACATTCTTCTGCCTCATTTACGAAAGTGATTGGCGTGTTGTGAGAGTACTCGAATGGATAGAATGACATTTATGATTTTGTGTAATATGATTAGGATGACGAGATGTTTGGAACCATGTAGATGTGTTGGTATCAAAGAGATTGTGGCAATGTTCCTATACATTCTTGCTCACGATGTGAAGAATCGAGTAGTACGCACACATTTTTCAAGATTTGGTGAGATAGTTTCAAGATACTTTAATGTAGTTCTCAGAGCAGTAATACAGCTACACACAATCTTGTTGAAAACCTCGAATTGATTACAAGTGCATCTACCGATGGACGATGGAAATGGTTTAAGGTACAACAAAGTTCCAATACTATTCTATGAATGCATCTGAAATAAATTGTGTTGACTTTGTCTTGAATTATCATGATTAAACAATTTCAACAGAATTTCCTGGATGCATTAGACGGGACGTACATCAAAGTAAATGTCAGTGTCATGGATCGACCACGATATAGGACGAGGAAGGGGGAAACTGCCACAAATATTCTTGCAGTCTGTGATCAAAACGGAGAGTTCATCTTTATTATGCTAGGATGGGAAGGCTCGGTCACCGACTCTAGGGTCCTGAGGGATGCAGTTGCGTGACCACACAAACTAAGGATTCCAAAGGGTATAAAATTCAATCATGTACATAATCAAGATTGAGTTATTGCATTAATAGACATGTATTGTAATCTCAAGCTTGTACATGATACTACTACTTGTGTGATGTTGGCTACCCTAATGCTAAATGATTTTTGGCTCCATATAGAGGGGAATGCTACCATCTCTCAAACTGGCATAGTGCAGGTAACTTACTGACAACACCAAGAGAATTTTTCAACGTAAAGCATTTCTCAGCAAGAAATGTTATCGAACGAGCATTCAGACTGTTGAAGGGGCAATGGACAATTCTTAGGGGCAAATCCTTCTACCCAATACAAGTCCAATGTCGAACGATAACTGTGTGCTGTCTGCTTCACAACCTAATCACAAGGGAGATGGGGATAGATGCTTTACTTGATGAGTCGTTGAATGAGAATTTTGCATTTTCTATTACGGAGGGGGAGAATATTGAATTCATTGAAACATCAGACAAATGGACCCAATTTAGAAATGATTTGGCTACCAGAATGTTTTTCCAGTGGCAACGATCATGATTGTGTTTTTGAAAAAAAAAACATTTGAATATCTTATCTACTTGGTGAACAATATCCCCATGCTTCATTTATTTGGTTTTATGCCCTAAAACTCGTACATAGTAAATGTTATTAATTGACCGTCATCAATAAAAAGTTATAGATGTTAATTTAATAAATGTTATTGCTTGTATTTTGTTGTCTATTTTGTCTTAATAATCCTAAATCCAATAAACTAACATCCAATGTTGTCTTATGAGTCTTAAACTGTATGTGGAGACATACATAGATCAATGTTCAAGATACAACCTAAAGGGTCTGTAGTATAGGGATAAGGTTGGGTACCTTATCCTGGTAACACTATGGATACAACTCACTTTGTATTTCATACAAACATAATGATCCAACGCACTCATGTAGGTGACACACGAGTAGGGATATCCCATGCAATGAGTTTGCATAAGACTGGACCGCAAAATAGTAACCACTAGATGTAATACCGTTGACTAGTTAGGTCATATTTCATTAGGATGGCTCACTCATTATGCAAGCAAGCAGCGGTTCAACGCTACACCACTTCTTAATCCTAGGTATATTTTGAACTCTTGTTCA
Organism: Benincasa hispida; assembly: GCF_027475165.1. NCBI lineage: Eukaryota > Viridiplantae > Streptophyta > Magnoliopsida > Cucurbitales > Cucurbitaceae > Benincasa > Benincasa hispida. The sequence goes on along the minus strand of NC_143487.1, from coordinate 14,876,528 downwards.
TGAGGGATTGTCCTTTAATTTGCATGATTGAGGACGACCATATCGCCGACCCAATAAGCTTGCCATTTTGGGGACAAGACCGAATGGAGGGCTGAGAACTTAATAATACAAGATGAAATTCACTTCTTCCCGTTTTAAGGGTAAGTAGATGAGTGTTCCCTTAAGTGGTGTCTCTGGACTTGAGCAAAGAGCCCTACCCTCTCATTGGCCCGAGAGGGATTTCTGTTTATTGTTTAGACCATAAATAGGTTGTTCATTAGAGGAGCATTGGTACTTAAGAAGTCAGAGGTAACCTAAGGTAAAATGGTAATTTGATCCAGTTAGAGTTAAGAACACTCGTGAAGGACTAACTTGCTAGTATTGCTCTATATCTGTAGACACATAAATATATCTGTAGTAAGAAGAGTGTAGTTGTGGGTCTTTAATGGAGTGTACCCACAGTTAACGAATATTGATTAATTTGGTTAATGAGTTTAGATAATTAATCTCATATCGTTGGAGCTTCTGATTTATAGGTCCCCTTGTTAGCTTACTAAAGGATACTTAAGAGGGGTAATTTGAATTGTTCAGATTAATTTGAGAAAATTATATATTAAGGTGATTAATATATATCAATTGTGAATATGATCTATGATTAACTTGGAAAGTAATATTTGAATAAGATTTAAATCAATTAATAGAGAGGCTTTGTCCATATACATGGAATGTATATGATAATTAAATATATATATATATATACATTAAATTGGGTTTAATGTATAAATAGTCATTTAAAATTAAAATTAAGTAAGTGTTATTTAGTTATACTAATTAATTAATTATGTGTTATTTAATTATATAGACTAATTAATTAAATAAGTGTTATTTCATTCATTATTGAAAAGTAAAATATTAGGAAAATGGTTTGGTCCTTTCTTTATATAAAAACCTCCCTATGGTCCTTTGGGAACACACATAGAACACAATACACAACACCCTAATGTTATTGTGTAGAATTTTCTTTAAGTCTCTCTACTCTCCAAAACCCTATTATCCTCTTGCTCTCCCAATATTTGGATACCACTTATCCGATCCTTTCATCATTTACGTCATAAACATGTTTAATTTGACTATTTGACTCCATGGTTTTCTTTTCTTTTTTTTTTTTTTAATGTGGCATAAAGCTATTTAATTTTGAATAATGTCTTTGTCACGTATACATGCATGCATCAGAATGGCAGGTGATGGAAAAATATCGAAACATATATGGACAAAAGCCGAGGACGTTGGGTTGGTGGATGTTGTAGTCTCTTTGGTGGACCCTGGTTGGAAGTCCGACAATGGGACCTTTCGGCCAAAATATCTACAACACTTGGAGTAAATGATGGAGGAGAAGTTACCTAGGTGTGGTCTAAACTGTGGTCTAAACTAGAACACCGTCGAATACAAGGTTAGAAGTTTAAAGAAACAATACTCGGCAGTAACAAATATGTTAAATCAATCAGGGTTCAGATGGAACGAGGAGTTCAAGTGCATTCAGGTGGACAGGGAAATCTTTGACGTCTAGGTTCGAGTAAGTTTTATAAAAAAAAAAAAAACAATGTACACCACACCTAGTTTCGTATAAATTCTAATAGTGTTTCTATGTACCAATGTAGAGTCATCCCAATGCGAAGGGACTATGAAATAAGTCATTCCCCTATTACGATTAACTATCAAACATATTTGGGAAGAATAGGGCAACTAGGCAATCTTGCAAAACCCCGGTGGTGATGGCGTCAAATTTATTATGGGAAATGGAAGACGAGATTTGCTAGGATCACAAAAATGAAGGAACTCTATAAGAAGAGTATCCATGAGTGTGTTCGAATCTTTCCTATTTCATTGTGACCGAACTACCATATACACATTCTAACAAACACTATGCAAATTTTACACTAATTAACGACATGCTTTCACAAATAAAACAAGAGATTGAGTTCACATACCAGTTGAAGACTGTCTTTACAATGAACTCAGCCTAACGAAAGCAACCCTCTATGATCTTTA